>NC_079170.1:7217370-7517370 GCF_947568905.1 Ostrea edulis | reverse complement strand
TGCCCATCAATATTCACTTGTCCGAAATGTTTTTCCACTGGTACCGGACAAACGTAAATGTTGACCCCTGCCCTCCCCTCTTCCCGAAAATTTTCTAGATCTGCCCCTGTTGTATGAGCCACTGAGAATAATCATGCCTATAACATGTATAATATGCAAAAGAATGTTCAATGATTGACTGTTTCTAGAAAATACTTACAACACAAGCCATCAAACCTTGAATTCAGCATAATATATTATGTCAAATGAATTTGTTAACTATCTCCAATTAAAGATGTTACAGTGTATTCTTTAAATTCTTAATAGCTTTATTCACATTACATCTAAAATTTCATACAAACCTATAAGTGATGTAAACGCTAAAAATGCCAATGCTGCCTGTACCACAAGCCCAAGTCCTCCCATCAGATCGCCAGAATTACAGTGATATTCCTTAGCTCTCATTAGATTCTCATTGACTAGATCACTGAGCGTGTTGTTATCCATTGCTACTGGAGAGACTGGCATTGTCCGGACAAGGAAGGGTGGAGATAAATGCAGAGTCGGAGGTGCACCCTCAGCACTCAATGTTTATCATCGTTTAATCATACCCTTTACTACCCCAATCCGTAGAATGAAGCGTTGAGATTAAAAAAGTATTTCAATTTTGGCACATAATTCTCGGAGTTTTCTTGAAACAAACCTAACGTAGGCCTAGTATGAACTTTCTGACTGTTGCCAATAAACCGGAAATACTGACATGTGTGGTAACTTCACGCATGCGTAACATATAGTTTCAATTTGCAAGAAAAACATGATTCGCCTCAGCCTACCGCACCGAATTTAGACTTTAGATCTATAATCATAGATTAGTTTTTTTTAAAAAAGGATTGCAGGCATGTGAATACTTTATTGTAGTGTGGCATTTAATTTTCTGGATGTTCCTCATACTTTCTATATACTTTTTTAATTCATCCTCCTAATTTGGTAGTCGACGCGCGCAAGCGCATTCTGCACTTCGATGTTGCCATCTTGACGGTGAAAATTGAGGAAATCTATACTTTTTGACAGCGCAGAAAATATTGAAAAACATATCAGGTATACTTTTTCTTTTAATACAAAGAAATAAATATGTTTATTTTCACTTTTGCTACAATTTTTACACCATAAAACTATCGTTTTTCTAAAGAAATAAGTGGATCAAAATCTCGCTTTCAGCGACTATACCCAGTGCGTGTAAATATTCATGACCCCTAGATGCAACTTGTTTGAAAGATGAAATAACCTGCTCAAAGACTGTGGTGCGTTATTTCATGTTGAAAGTTGTGCCTATTTAGTTAACATGTTTTTATCAATATATTTTGCTTAACTTTAATCGTTAGTCGGTTACTATTTTGAAAATTATGCGAACAATTTATTTCCCAGAATTTAAAGGTATTATGTCATTGACTTAATTTTTAGCCAACCGCATATCACTGCTGAAGCAAAGAAAAAATATGAGCCAATAAACAAACTAGAAGGAAAAAAAGACAAGAAAAAAAAAACACTTTTAGTTTAGATTAATTTCTTTTTTATTTTTTTTTTATTAGAATTGATATATTTAGCTAGAATAAAATTTGTAGATGATTTGATAATATTAAATCATAAATAACAATATCACTTTTGTTCCTGATGTCAAGAGATTAACCATGAATTTACCTACAATTCATATATGATAGTGCAATTTTATTAGGTATTTAAATGGAATTTAGTGCAATGATATTTAGAATTATTTTTATTTTTTTCTAGTAAACTAATTAATTTCATGACAAATCTAGGTCTTGATTAATTATATAAATCCATCACGGGTCCACGTGAAAAAGTTAGTCCCCTCAAAGTCAGACAGAATGTCAGACCGATTCCAATTGGACAAAAAGTAGCACCCTTTTTTTCAATTGTATGAGCAAAATTTCTTAACTGCATTAAAAAATGTGAAATATTTCTTACAAAATAAACTAATGGGGAAAAAATCAAATAAATAGAGTCTGAAGAACTGAATAAATACAAAGGTTAAAATGTTTTGTTATTCTTATGCTTTAAAGCTGTATGACCCAATGTTCATGTATTATTTTTGTACATAATTACTTTAAAGCAGATTAATTACTTTATAAAGTTATTAACTTTCCCTTAATTACATGCTTGAAAACATCTGCATGTAAAAGAAAACAGTGCGAATATTATTTAGAAAGTAAATATAGTGGCTACATATATAAATCATCCCATAATAGACGTCTATAAATAGACCCACGCGCGTCAGGGGAATCCCAACATGATGTATTAACTCATACGCAACTGTCTAGTTTTAAGGCTAAAAGAGCGTAAAACAACGAATTACTAAAAGGTATTTGATATTTTATTTCTATTAAACTTATGGTACGGTACTGTTATAACAAAATACACAGCTTTACACAGATAAGACCACCGGTGATCTGAAAGTTTGAACTGGTCACGTGATTGTCAGTTGAAATGGCAGAGTGACGAGGTTATTTGTAAACATCGATTTAAAGTCAAATTATTTGGGTTAAAATAGGTGAAATAATGTATGATATGTTATACAGCCTCATAACTACATACGTGCGATGATTTAATAGCGTTTTTACGAGATGAAAAAAAAACCATTGTAATTCGGACCATACAGCTTTAAACTTTATTTGGATGGAAGCGACAGTACTTAAACTCAATTTTCCCAATTATCAAAAAAAAATTAAAAATGTGATTTTTCAACATTTTCCGAAAGGGTCCTGTAGTTTTTTGAATTGGGAAAAATTGTCAACATTTTAATCAAATTAGGAAAACCTAGACATTATTTTAAATATCATATCAAACCAGAAATCAAGCTAAAATTGATGTCATTCTTTTTTTATTTTACATATTTAAATAATTTAGAATTGATATGTCTTTGTCATATCGTACATAAACTATTCACATTGAACTTATTTTTTAACAAATACATTTTTCGCCAGTTTTTATTTGATATTGGGAAAAGTGCAAGTTAAATTGAAAAAAAAAATGGTAATTTTTGGGAGGGGAAAGGGCCAATATTCAGACCTAAAACGGATCTTAAAAAATCACTGACAACCCCAAAAAACAATACTTTTTCTAGTAAAGGAGACCCAGTTCCTGTATCAAAAGGTGCTCACGTGATGGCTATGTTTAAGGTGTTGTCAAGAAATATCCCCTTCCATATACAGAAAAAAGACAGTGTCTTTTTAGTTTGATCCATTTAACATGTTTAAATATATATTAAGTCCTGATCATGCAGTAAAGATACATAAAAAAAACACTTTATAGTTTAACATCTAATTAATAATGCATTATGTCCTAATGTAATGTTATGCTCTAGGTCCTAAATTTATTATATACCAAATAAGTAGAATTTAATTACTATACTTTTTTATCAGACAGCTACACATAATTAGATCAAGTAGATCATAAAGAAATTTATTATGCTGACTTTATAATACCCATACAAGTCTTGAAATAATTTATGATATGAGTGAAAGTCGAAGCCTGGTGCATGATTATTATGGAAGGTGAGTGGCCAACTTGGGCTTTTTGTTTGCCCATAGTGTAGGACTAAACGGGCTATACAAGGATTCTGAGAGCAACTTGGGCGTTTGTTTGTCCATAGTGTAGAACTAAACGGGCTTTACAAAGATTCACTGAGCAAACCTTGGGCTGTGAAAGCTCTTTGGGTAGTGTGGAACCAAATAATAATTGCCCCATCAAATACTTTGACAATTTGAGTTATGTCCATATGTAAACCCAGTCTGATAGCTACATATACTATACACATAGCAATGTTGAATGTGATGTATAGAATTGTGAATTTAAGTAGGGCTCTTGATTTAAAGACATCTCTTTTTTAGGTGATGTAAATTACTTTGGAAGATTTGAATAAAAGTTATCAACCTGTGGTAATGCAGTCACGGCCACGGATGAGGTAGGAATATTTAAAATTAAGACTAGTGATAGAATGCTTTCTCAATCAAAAGACATGTACGTAATACAGTGTTTAAAACTACTGTAATATTAAGACAAGTGATAGAATGCGTTCTTAAGGAGGTACTCTACATCGTCCCAATGGCTGATTTCCTTTCAAAACATGGATGAAAATATAGATATCAGCAATATTTGTCTATTCATTTAAAAAAATCTCACCTAGCTGAGTAGCTCAGTAAGTTAACATGTCGACTGCTGAACTGTAGATCGCGGGATCGAATCCAGCAGGGGTTTTAAATTTTTCTCAGATTGCTGTCAACTAAAAGTGCATTTTTTAACTAAATAAAGTAAATTTGAAAGTTCAAATTTCAAATTATTGTTGTACATATCCTCCACTTTTCATCCATATAAAATTTCTTTGGTGTAGCATACCTCCTTAATCAAAAGACATGATACAGACTGAGTATATTAAAAGTAGTGATAGAATGCTGTTTGACCTTTGAACTCGGTTGATGGACCGCTTTAAGATTGTGTTAGACGTATCCACCTTTCATGTCCACTCTCTGTGTTTGCCTGCCGTCCTGCGGTGCATCTGCTCCAGGAATCGCAGAGCAGACACAGAAACCACATGCAGATTTTTTGATTTACTTTTGCTGTCTGTTAGGAGTGTTTGGGACTGTATTATTACATCACAAAAAAATCTTCTGCTAGACAGTGTAATCATGTCAGTGTGTTTAATTCGTATTAGCATTGAGATCAGGGTGTGTGTATAGTGTTCAAACACTAATTGTCGTGCATCACTTGTTACAAAATTTTAAATTTTATTTTAGAGTTCCAAGTATTGATTATCAGACAGTCAATGAATTATTAATATCTTGGAGTTATATATATAATGCATGCATTCATTTGATATAATTAAGATATGAACTATTGGAAAATGTTGAATGAATTTGATAGTTGTGAAAATTGATTTAATCAGTTGATAAAAATCAGTCTCGTATGTATTTGACGAATACATGTGTATTTCCTGGAGAATTCAGCCATTCTCATTTTTCAGTTATTTCATGAGGAAACGTGATCTTTTTCTAAATGAGTTCTTCCCCTTTCTTGATAGTGGTGACAGGACTGTAGGCCCCATGTTGTTCCCAGGGAACAGTCCTGCCATGCCCTCTCATATTCCCATACAAATGGCAGCGGCACCAGCACAAGGATATGCTTCATCGATTGTGTCCACTGGACCATTTCCAACTCCGATCATGCAGAACACCGGAGGTCGTGCCATAGACTCCACCAGTCAACCAAGTCGGAACATTTTCCCCATGCCCCCTCATACGATAGGAGGACAGACAACTCATTCTGTGTTCCCAGCACCGCTTGTTAGTCAGGCTTGTGGGTCTAGCGGTGTGTACCCATCATCGGTTGGGACACGGCTATCACATTCGACAGTGTTTCCCACTCTGGGGAGCGGGGGAGGAATGCATCAGACAATCCCTGCTCGTTATTATGCCTCAGGGGGTGGAACTCCACATCTGGCTGTTCCAATGAGCCCAAATCTGTTACATATGTCAGGTAAGGTTTTCTGTTTTCAGGGCTTTGTACAGGCAGGTATCTAGCCATTTTTGTCAAAGCAGACTGAGATTTTATGCCATCGTGGTAAAGATCTTGTAATTGTTCATAGACATTCAACACTTGGCAATTCAAATACAGGTATCAGAAGTGGTTGAAGCTTACAGATTTCGAAAATTTACTATTCATTGTTTGCTTTATCATGCTTGGCAAGTCCTTGAACTCATGCAATTTTAATTTATGCTATAAGTGTATTTATATTTTGCACATCTTCCAACATAAAAACAAAATACCAAAATCATAAATTATTGTATTTAAGATTTTCATATACAGGTACCTTATGTAGAAAAGTATTGGTATACAATAAATGTAAGCAACAAGGTTAATGTGAAAAAAGTGCCAAGATGATTACCACTAAACAGGTGTAGATTTCCTTATTATAGTATTTACATTTAATGTCTGAAAAATCTCACGTGAATTAAAAAATCACGCTGTTTTTTTAATCATTTACTAAGGACAAAAATATTAATCTTTAAAATCAATTATGATAAGTTTTTCAAACACCGTCACATAAGACTGAAAGCTACCACAATTTATTGATATATTAAAAAGGGGGCAAAATGATTATAAATTCACACCTATAATCTTTACTAGAATAGAGTCCTTTTCACAGTGTCAAAGGAATTCATTCATTGTAGAGGTTTGGAGTTCGAAATATTACTGAAAGAACCAGAAAAGAAGAAATATGTTTTGCATTTGAAATATTTACCTGACCTGTAGCATGTGTTAGCTATGAATATGATTAATATAGTTAACAAGTAAAGCAGTTTTGTGTGTGAAAGTTACCTTGTGGGCAAGATTTAAAGACCCAATTTTAAGTTAACACCCCCAAATTTTACCTGTATCATGATCAATGGTAGGCCACCTGTCAATCAAACATTTATCAATAGATCTCAGGTGGAGTGACATCTGTAGAGACCATGGGCTGGAGGGACCCCAGAGAAGTGTTTGAGAACAATAACTGCCAGTAATTACCACCTGCATTCTTTATATCTTGAGGAAGCCCAGTGTACCTAAGTTTTTATAGCATGAACCTGTCCACAACTACTATTTTCTCCTAATTCCAATTTTTGAAAGAGACCCCTGAACAATGCAATTTTAATAGAATTGTATTTTCTCTCTCTCTCTAAACATGTATTATAAATTACACAATCAGAAATCAAACAATAATTTGTACATTAAATTCTAAAATTTGCAACTTATTGAAATAATTTATATTATCAATTTATGATAACTCTATATTTATCATTTAGTCAATGACTGAGAGTAAGAGAGAGAAAGGGGGGGGGGGGGGGGGGCAGACTGTGTGTCAAGCTTCCATTAGGAATACAACCATTATATAAACACTAAGACCACAGAAACTCTGCAGACAGCCCTGGGACATGTTCTGTGTATGTCAAAACTATACACAACACCCTGCTCTCTTGGTCAGGTAAATAACAATGATCATAGATGCGATCAGCCCACATCCAGTGATCCTTGAAGAAAACCCTATGGTATTTTTTTGGAGTCGTTTTGAAACTGTAGCATAGGAGGATGGGGTCACCAAACTTTGCTTACTTATTTATCTCGGAAATAAAACTCTAATGATTTTCAAGGTCTGAGGTCAAGGCCTTTGAAGGGAATTCCTAAAATCCCTTGTGGATCAGATTCAAAGTGTAATCAAACTCTCAATACTTGTTCCTATGCTAAGTTGTCAGTTCCTATTGAGTTTCAAAGACGGGGCAAAGGTCAAGGTCACTATAGAGAATTCTTTAAAATCCTATTGGTCAGAATTTATACAAAACCACAGAACAGGGGATAGGTAAAATTTTCATTTTTGTTCCCCATGGTGAGTTGTTTAGAATTTTTAGATTTTAACGTCAGAATTTTTAAGTTCTCTGGATGGGTATATAATTCAATCTTTGTGGTATTAATGCTTTCTAAGATGTGTTAATTCTTTTACAGGTGGGAGCATTCCCCAGAGTCCGGTTTTGGCCTACCCAGGCACACCATTTGTCATTAGTGGAGGTCGGAGCCCAGGAATTCCGGGAACAACCCATCCCCAGGGCCACATTCAGCTCCTCCCTCGGTCCTCAGGAACCACCTGTCCTGGTACTACACATATGCTTAGCCCGGTGAGCCCCAGCATGCCAAAGGTTGTGGGACACATTCCCATCACAAATACTAGTCCAGGAAATCCTAATGCAAATACTGGTGAGAATTTCCTTCTGTGTAGAAAGTTTGATTTAAATGTAGAGGGGGGGGGGGGGGTTATTCATATGTATAGACATGTATTGCATCAGATGTCTGTTTAATAACACATACCGTATATACTCACCTATAAGTCGGATTTTTGGGAGTCAATTTTTGGTCCAAAACTCTATGTCCGACTTATAGGCATGTCCTAAGAAGATTGGTATTTTTCTGGGTGGCGTAATGTAGCGTTTTTTAAACAACTCCAATAATTATCATGGACTACCACACAAATGATTATTGTTCACAAATATCTAGACACATCATTTTATGTATTTTAAAATTATGTATAGAGTACAAGTATTTACATATTTTCATAATTTTATCTAGTTAAGTGTATATTATTTATTTTAAATAAAAATTATTTACATACCGGTAACTAATTCTTTCATTCAATTTAACTAATCTATCATTTATTGGTAAAATTGAATTACGAACCCGATTTAATATTGAAATATTCATATGTATACCGGCTGAAATATATTTCATAAAAGATTGAATATTGTTAACAGTTAATTTAGATAATCATTCTTGACTCTTAAAAACTCAATTGTTGATACAATGAATTATACCAGAATGGCACAATAACAGTTTTTGCCTCTAAGTAAACAGTGTCAGGTACTGGTAATTAGGAGACCATAATTGCTTAGGTAAACAAGTGATCATTGCCCATAATAGATCAAGGGTTGTGTTTAAACCCCTATCAGATATGACTGGGATTTTGAGCACCTCATAATTATTAATTTCTCAAAATATCTTTTAAAACATAGGTAAAAACACTAAAGCATTAACTTACAATTGTCAACCGATTCTGACAAAAATTTACACCAACTTATAAGCAGGTCAATGGCAAATTCCTACAAAATAACCTTAAAGAATACAACCGACTTCTAGGCGAGTGTATACGGTATACATGTAACCGACTTCTAGGCGAGTATATACGGTAGACATGTAACCCATTTGATGGCAGGTTGTAGTTAATATGTTGTTGTTTTTTATTTCCATTAATTCCTTGCCTCATAGTTTTATTGTGCAGGCTTCCAGTTACACCATTTCACAGAACTTTTGAACGACTGTGAACATAGATCAGAATTACCCCATAATAAAGAGAATAAAATCCTAATATTTGCTATTTTAGGTGCTCTAAGTCCCTGTCGAAGCTTTCCTATGTCTGTACCCGGGGGGCTGATCCTTTGTCCACCCATGGGAGCTAGTGCCTTCCCATCCACTACTAGTCTGGGTGCCTCCCACAATCCTACGCAATCGGAGTCTAGAGAGATTGAAGGAGAGGAGCGGGCCACTGATTTATCGAAAAGACTTGCTGAAGAAACAAAAGTGGAAAAGAACAATGGAGAGAGTATTAAAACTCGGGAGAAAGAGAGTACTATAACTCAGGAGAAAGTCAAAGAGGAGGGAGGCAAGCAACCGGAGAGAGAGAGATATTTGCGCTTCAAAAACCTGGACATTGGGAACTGTAATGATGGTACTTGTATTGCTTTATAGAGGTGTTATAAAATTATTAGATAAAATGTGTTTCACCGAGGAACAGAAACATTTATACACGTAATTGTAAACTTGTATGTATTGATATAAAGATACATCATTTCAAATATCCTCGCATTCAGGCATTTATTGTCAGTTTATGTTTCAAAAAGCACATTGATTAATTCTTAAGATTGTGAGGAACTGTGATAGCAATGGTGATTTAAGTGTTTTGATTCTTTCCTGACATTGAATAATTTTTGTCATCTCCTACACACAGGCCATTCATCATGTCGTGAACAATTTATTTCGTTACAGATGGAGTTCCCGTAGAATATGATGATTTAGATTTTGTGTGGGATAAATACTTAGAGGACACAGGCTCCACAGCTGTTCCAAATGTAGCTTTCAAACACGTAAGTTTCAGCTCGACCACAGTTAATTAATATAACCAAAACGACCTTTCAACCTGAAAATCAATAAGGGTCATCCATAAGTCATGACCAATGGGACTCTTGTCATTAGTCAAACAATTAATGTAGTCATGGTAGACAAAACATGGTTTTCTGACCACCCTGTACTGACAATAACAATCAGCACATTTTCTGTTTTCTGACCACCCTGTACTGACAATAACAATCAGCACATTTTCTTTGAGTGAACGGGGGGGGGGGGGGGGGTTAGAAAAATGAATTGACATTTATACAGCTGCTAATATTACTCTGAGAATCATAGGAATTACAGAGTGCAGTGTTTCGTGATATTTTTTACCCAGTGATTTTTTTCCCCTAGGTGGAGTACAGTTTAGAGAGTGGCTTCGTGAAGGGTATGAAATTGGAAGTACCGAACAGATGTAATATTGGAACGTATTGGGTGACGTCTGTCATCATGACCTGTGGGGAGTTGCTACGGTTACGGTTTGATGGCTATGAGGACGACTCCTCGGCTGATTTTTGGTGCGACTTAATTTCCTCAGAAATTCATCCAATTGGATGGTGTGCTCAGAATAACCAGGTTTTGCAACCTCCTGAAGGTTAGCTAGAGAAAAGATTGAGTATTGCATATAATTCAGCCATTGTGTATTGCATATTTAATGCAGTCATGTGTAAAGCTCCAAATCATATCATGAACATTTTTAATGGAGACTTTTGATTGTCATTTGATGGAATTGGAGGTTTTAAAGAGTTATCTCCCTTTCAGTCAGTCTTTCATATAAATGACAGCATGATAAACAGTCTTACATTGCAAGATTTCATTGCAGCTATTAAGGATAAATTTGATGATTGGCGAGAATTTCTGGTGAAATCACTAACGGGGGCAAGAACTGCACCATCGTTTCTTTTGGATAAGGTACAGAAAACTTGACATTTATTGTTTCAGAATACATGTGTTTGGTTAAAAGATTTATGCATGATGCATGGTGAAATCAATTTGAAAGTTATAGTTTATAGAAGTAATTCAAAACAAATTGATTTTGCTGTATTGATTTTAGTCCAGCTGAGCTGAAATTTCTGATTGAAATTTGTCTATTGTCTGTCTGTTGTATGAAAACTTTTCACATTTTCATCTTCCTCTCAAGAACCATAATGCCAATTGCAGCCAAACGTAGCACAAAACATTCTTGGAGGAAAGGGCATTCAAGTTTGTAAATGTGACAAACTACATCCTTTTCCAAGGGGAGATAATTGAGAAATAATAAGAATAGGGTAGGAGTTTAAAAAAAACCTTTTCTTTTCAAGAACCAGTAGACCAAAACAGGCATAACTTCTGTAAAAGCTTGCTTACTTGATAAAGATTTAAATTTGTCATGATCCCAGAAGACAGATAGGGGCCACAGTCACAAGGAAGGTTTAAGTTTTTATTTAGGAATATATAGGAACATTCTTTGAAAATCTCCTCAAGAACCATATGGGTATAGTTTGTCAAATTGATATGTATCCACCGGTAGAGTAGGTTCAGGGGTTGTTTTTTTGTTGTTTTTGTTTTGTTGTTGTTGTTTTTTTTACATGACTATTATGTCCTGTACATGAATGCAGAAGAAGTCTTTCTAAATCTTCTTAGGAATCACATTAAGTTCCCTGGGGGTCTTTGCAGGATTAAAAGAGGGGTCTTAAGATTTTAGATCGGAATATTTAGGAAAATTCCTGTAAAATAGATTTAGAACAAGAATAGAATGTGGTAGGTCAATATGCAATACTGATTAGATAATGCACATCCCAGGGTGTTCGTATGATGTGTGGCTAAGTTGGGGGCATATTTAAGATTAAATGTTTTACATGGGGTAATTCTGTTACTCAGGTGAGTGATAAGGATAAGGATAATTCTGTTACTCAGGTGAGTGATAATGATAATTCTGTTACTCAGGTGAGTGATAAGGATAATTCTGTTACTCAGGTGAGTGATAAGGATAATTCTGTTACTCAGGTGAGTGATAAGGATAATTCTGTTACTCAGGTGAGTGATAAGTATAATTCTGTTACTCAGGTGAGCGATAAGTATAATTGTATAATTCTGTTACTCAGGTGAGCGATAAGTATAATTCTGTTACTCAGGTGAGCGATAAGGCTCATGGACTTTTTGTTTAAAGTTTGGTATTTGTGGGTGGGGGGGATGATGACTTAATATTGTGTCATAATACATGCCAACTGACAATGACACAATTATGATTATGTGAAATACTTACACAGTCCACAGGCACTACACCAGTAGACCAGTTAAAGAGAGGAATGAGATTAGAACTTCAGCATGCCATCAATCCCACAGACATCTGGCTTGTGAAGGTGTTAGAGAATGTTGGAGGGCGTCTGTACCTGCGACTAGAGGGGTCCGAAGCCAGTTCTCATGACTTCTGGCTCTTCTACCTAAACCACAGACTTCATCCCATTGGCTGGGCCAAGGCCAATGGCTACAAGTACAGCCCTCCACCAGGTATGTTTCCCAGTCATCGCTCCTGCTCTGTTGGGGGTCATCATCAAGCTTTAATGCAGACTTATCTTGTCTGAAGGGAAGCCCTCGACATGAATTGAATACAGGGGAAACAACTTTGTCCTTTTTTTTTTTTTTTTTTTTTTTTTTTTCAAGTTTCAAGATTTTTATTTATGAAACAAGACAAAAACATATACAAATATACAAAACAAATGAAATACATGTATAAGATACAATGTGTATAAGATATGGTTATTATTTTACCATGGAATCAAAATAGATACAGTATATGTCAAACAATTGTAGTTATTAATTTACATCAACATAATTTCAAGTGACGGAATAATACTGCGTAAGAAACATATTTGGCAGTGTGTGTATAATAAAGATAAGTTTTTGGTTGTTGTTTTTCAAAAACGCCCCGCTGCCACAATGAGTCCACACATATCACGACAGTTCATATCCGACTCATTGGGCAGCTCTATTAGAGGACTGACCCTCTGAATAGTGGCTTCAGATATAACACAAGTATATATAATACACAGATATACACATGTATACATACATGTGCGTGCATAGATATAATAGCAGTAGTAAAAATGTTTAAATTTTATGTTAAAAATTTTGATATAAAGAATATCTATAGATTGGATACAAAATTTTGAAAAAACTTCTGTTCTTTTGTTTTATATAAAAACCTGAGAACTTGACAGTGCGATCTCAAGTATTCCTTGATGGAACGAATAACAAAATCACTCGTCTCATCAACCTGCACAACTCTACAATACATCTTACATTTATAAATTCTAAATGCAATAAAAGAAAGAAAATAGTTATATATCTTTATCAACTCAGTATTATCCAAATAAAACCCAACAGCAATATGTTTCCAAGTAATTGTGAAATTAATACAGGTACTTGCGACCTTCCATATATGTCGTACATTAATACAATCAAAAATAAGGTGTTTTGTGTTTTCGATTTCATTTCTACACAGTTTACACTTATTTGTTACAGTGTTGTTCCATTTGCTAATAAGGAGATTATTACTCAATAAGTTGTGTATTAGTTTATAATTAAACTCTGCTAAAGATTTGTCTTCAATGTATTTAACTTTCAATAAAAATATTGATTCCCATTCCTTTTTATCTGTTATTTGGAACTCTCTACTTAACCTTGTAAGCGAGGGTTTTTGGAATTTATGCTTTATCAAAGTAGAATAGAAAATTTTAGTTTTATGTTGTAAACATAAATTTTTATCAATATTTTTGGTTTTAATGTAGGGAATTTTAGAAAAATCATATCCGAGTTCAATTTTTTTGAAAATATGTCTTATCATCTTATACTCGCATAGCCAGTTCGTTTTCTTAGTAAGACAATCATAAATTTGTTTACCTGATTTTAATAGCCCATCCTCATTAAAAATGTCTTTAACATATAAAATTCCACTTTTTATCCAATCATCAAAACATATTGATTTACCTTTGAAGAGAAAATTTGCATTTGACCATATTGGCTGAAGAAGGAATTTTTCAGTGGAGTTAAGAGTTTGGTTTGTGTTGTCTTGACAAAGGTTGAAGCAAGAAAACACCTGTTTATAAAACACTGGAAAATTTTTAAGAATGCCATAATTGTTAGTTGATGTTTCAGAAGTCTTAACTAAATAATCAATGTCAAGATTTAAAGTTTTGCTGAAACTTTCTGCATATTTTTTAATGATATGATTACTTGTAATAAGGCGTGGAATCCACATGGCCTTTAGGGCTTTAAGTTTAGACTCTATATCGACTACACCTATCCCTCCATCTTTAATATCCCCTATCAATGTGTTCCTTTTGATTCTATCTTTTTTATTCCATAAAAAATTAAATATCAACCTATTGATATCTTTTATAAACTTAGGATCGGGTAATTCTAAAATGCTTGCAACATAAGTCAATTTTGATAAAGCCAATGAGTTAATGATTGTACATTTTCCAAATAATGATAGTTTTCTTCTCTTCCATGATTCAAATAACATTTCAATTTCGTGATATATTTTCATCCAGTTTTTATTGTAACATTCAATCTTATCTTGACCTATATGAATACCTAAACATTTTACGGCTTTCTTAGTTACCTTTATTCCCTCTACTGTTTCAAGCTGGTTTCTCAGGTTTCCGAGTAAAATACATTCTGTTTTTGTGAAATTTATTTTTGACCCTGCTAATTCACAGAAACTTTTAATGGTGTTTATTGCATGTTTTAGAGAATCGGTATCACTTAAAGCCAGTGTCATGTCGTCTGCATGTTGAATATTTTTAATTTCATTTTCTAAGTTTTTATTTTTAAAACCGTGAATCGAATTATTTGATTTGATTTTATCTGATAGAATTTCTGCAACAAATAGGTATAAAATCGCAGAAATTGGACAGCCTTGCCTAATTCCCCTGTGCATCTGGCATGTTCTAGAGATCCAGCTATTATTTTTTAAACGGAAGATAGGATTTTTATAAAGTATTTTAATCCATTTAATAAAATTAATTCCAAAATTAAATGTTTCTAGAGTTTTGAACAGAAAATTCCACTCAACTGAATCGAATGCTTTCTCAAAGTCGAGAAATAATAATAAGCCCTCTTGATTATTGTTTTCCCAGTAATCAAAAATATCTAATATTAATCGTACGTTGCTTCCTATAAATCTTCCTTTTATATATGCTGTCTGTTCGTTACTTATGTAATCATCGACAACTTTTTGTAAACGACGAGCAAATATGAATGCAATTATCTTGTAGTCTGTATTTGTAAGGCTAATAGGTCTGTAATTTTTTAATAGGGATTTCTCTCCTTTTTTGTGAATTAATGATATGACAGCAAGTCGTTGGGAAAAAGACATTTCATTTGATAAAAAAATTTCTTTAAGCATTCCAAAAAAAAGTTCCGATAACTGATCCCAAAAGCATTGATAAAATTCAGTTGGTAAACCGTCTAGACCTGGCGATTTATTGTGTTTCATACTCATAACAGCTTCTCGACATTCATCTAAAGTTGGAAATTGGACACAATTATTTCTCGCACTCTCAGATAAACATTTAATATTGCTATTATTTAAATAATTCTGAATGTCAGAAGAATTTATATTTTTAGTATCATACAGATTTTCATAAAAATTACACATTTCACTCAAAATATCTTCATCAGTAGTTAAAGTTTCTTTTCGTTCGTTCTGTAGTTCATTAATAACATTCTGTGATTGATGCTTTTTTTCTAGACTTAAAAAATACTTGGTGTTTTTTTCTCCTTTGTCGATCCACTTAGCGCGTGACCTAATTTGAGCTCCTTTTGCTTTTTTATCATACAAGTCATTTAATTGCGACTCCAAGTCTCTCTTTTTATTCATATCAATTTGGAGATGTGGGAGAGATTCTATTTCATTTATTTCTTTTTCAATGTTTGAAATTGTATTCTTAAGATTTTTCTGCGATTTGATTGAAAAATGTATAGAAAGTAACTTAATTTTATGTTTTAAAATTTCCCATTTTTGCGTGTTTGTTCCTTGTGAGTTTTTTATATTTTGTATAATATTTACAATTTGGTTTTTATATTCGCTACTTTTTAAGTAGGAAGTATTTAATTTCCAGTAACCTGTTCCTCTCTTGTTATCGTGTATATTAAGATTAAATCTAATTGCTTTGTGGTCAGACATTCTGGTTCTATTAGAATGAGTTCCTGGAATTTTCTGTAGCATGGGAGATTTGCATTTATTTAGAAAAGTTTTACTAATGAATACAAAATCGATTCTACTTTTGGGTATGTCAGAAGCATCACACCACGTGAAACCATCTGTTTTATCATGTTTACTTGTCCATAAATCGACAAGATTTAATTGAATTATTATGTCATTTAACACTTTAGAGCTTTTATCTGAACAATTATCTATTTTACAGTTGAAGTCCCCACATATAATAATATTGGATGAAATGTTCGAGTAATTATTAATGAAAGTTCTTAATCTTTTGAAAAATTGGATTCTACATGATTCATTATTTGGTGCATATATATTAACTAAAGTCAATTCTATGTCATGTAATTTCACGTTGATTAATAATTTTCGTCCGTCTTTTGATCTGTGAGTATTAAGAATATTAATGTCTAATCCATTTTTAGTCAGTATTGAAACACCTCTGGTAAATGTTGAATCAGAAAAGCAGTGTATAGCTTTTCCATACCATGAAAAATTATACAACGATTCGTTTTCTTCAATGAAATGCGTTTCCTGTAAAAAGGCAATATCTATTTTTGAATGTTTTAACCAATTATAATATTTTAAACGCTTTTCTTTGGTATTTAAACCTCTTGCATTAACAGACACAAATTTAAGGTTGTCCATGCTTCAAACAAAAAATTCATACTAAAGAAAAACATTTCTATTTACCTTAAACAGAAACAAAGACATTGTCCTTTTGAAGTCCGAGTTAAGGGTTTGGATATTATGCGAGCACAAAATGTAAGGTGAAATTAGCCCTTTCCGCCGCGATTTTTAGAGTCAAATGCATTTCCTTTAGGAGATGCCGTTTTGGTTCCCGAGACGACACTCTTCATCTGTGTGAGAGTCGCTTGTTGAGATCTGGTTCTCTCTCTTGGGGTAGTCTGTGTCTGTGTGAGAGTCGCTTGTTTAGATCTGGTTCTATCTTTAGGGGTATTCTGTTCGAGATTTATTTGTTGAGATCTGGTTTTCTCTATTGGGGTAGTTTGGAGAGACTGAGGACGATTTGGAGGTTGGCGGAGACGCGAGGCAATTTCTGAGAGAATGCAGCCAAGTTTGTTGGTGTCTGGCCAAGCTTCAGCACACGTGTGAATGGTAGCATCCTTGTCCAGCCCAGAAGCCCAGAAATCATCATATGTGGACTCAACAAACACATGATTCCTTTTTTGGGTTTTGAGAGAATCGGCGAAAACCGGAACTTGTTCAGCTTTGGCCTCTATAATTTCTGTCATAATCTGGATTTGGTTTAACGAAAAACTGGGTGACGGCAAGACGTGTTTCCCAATTTTTTTCGCATCTAGGGCAGATTTAGCTATTTGTATTGCTGAAGCTCTCTGTAGATCACCGCTACGCATCGCTTTCACGTATTGAAAGGCGTATTCTGCAGACTTATGGTTTACACCAAATAACTGCAAATCACATGGGAAAAAGTTAGACAAACAGTTGTCTTGGCCAGCAAAAGGAATGACGCTGGGTGCTGATTCAGTATAGTATTCACATTCATGGTTTCCAGGTTCGTGACCTTCGGATTTGCAAATTTTGCAACGCTTATTGTTTGGGCATTCCTTAGTATAGTGGTTTTCCTCCCAGCAATTCATACACCGTGGAGTGCGTTTGGTGGACGGTTGACCGTAGTGGTAAATAGTACATCTTAAACCGGCACAAATAGCTGTACGTGGAAGGAATATACCTTCGTCTAGCGCTTTGGTATAAATGAATCTATTACCGTTAAGGATGCCGGTCATTTTTCTAGTAACCGGATGACGAATTTTTTTCGTACTTCAGATCACTGGTGAGAGTAAGATTGAATTCTTGAAGCATTTTGATTACTTCGTTGTCATCAACCGATAGAGGCACGCCTTTGATTGTTATTTTCAGAACATTTTCAGTAGGATTGGATATCCCCGCTGAATAAGGATTCGTGTCGTATACTCTCACATTTTTACTTCTAAGGTCTATTCCCTCTGTAAGAAGTTTTGATCTACTTTCCATTGAGTCGACATATATTCTCCAAAGATCTCTGTCTTTTTGAACGCATTTTAAGTCATTTATTTTGTTTCCAACGGAGATCGACAGGTCAAAGTCTGAAAAGCGTGTAGATCCAAACTGAATTTCTCCGTCCTTTAGATAGACTGGTTTAAGCAATTCCATTGTCTTGGAGTAGTGGTTATAAATTCGATCGGATGAGTTACCGATGTGAATTTCGCTCACAATACAAAGAAAGAAAAAGGCGAAAAATCCAAAAGTGTATGAAAACACACAAAAAATTCACGCAATCAAACGTAAACATATATACACTGATATGTCCAAAGGAATTTTTGAAAAGTTTCCTAAATTCCTTGAAATTTGTCAAAGACACGGAGCAGACATAAACGCATTGAGCCTAGCCCGAGTCACGTGACTTTTTTTCAAACAACTTTGTCCTAGTTTTATTTTCGCCTTCATCCTAAATGAGTGAACATAAAACTGGGCAGATAGTGAATATAGATTTATTTATAACTTTAAAGTAACAAAAAACAACTCTTGGTGCATTTTAACCTAAGAGAAATCATTTTCAAATGTTTACATATGAAAAAGACAAAAAAAAAAACATCCCTTTACGCTGTAGTAGAAAAATTCGCATATACAGTTTGGAACCCATCCCCATTAGTTTTAAAACAAAAGAAGTCAGTGAGTGGATGCACAGCTTCAGTAATATGCAGTCTCCTGGCCCCAAGACCATAAACTGAGAATAACTTGAGTTAAAATTTTCATTACTTATATCCTAAGATTTATCTAGCACAGATGTTTTAAAAAACAGCAGGTTTATGTAAAGTTCAAATGCAAACGTGTACATACTAAAAAAAATTATTTCTTTATGAAAATTATTTCAAAAGTTAGCTTGATTTGAAATTTAGATTCAGTTTATGGTCTTCTCAAAAAAAAACTCCAGTCTGAGAGTTTACTAAAAAAAACTCAGAGTTTAGTTTGAGATTTTTTCAAGAAATGAAAGCCTGTAAATGGAAGCTCAATCAAGTTCTCATTATTTTTCTGCTTGTAGAATTGATCATGCAGTTTCAAGAGGAAGTTGACTGGATGAGAGTGTTGGAAACAGCTTTGAGAGAATCGGAGAAGATGGTGTTACCATTAGCGATATTTAAGGTACGAGTGGAAATGGTATCTAAATGAGTTCATTGAGATAAGTACATGTAATATAAGGTTTAGTGGAGAATAAAGAGAAATTGAAGGTCTTGTTACAAATTTCTTTTTTATTTGTAATATCTACTCAACTATCATGCTTTATATCAAATTAATAAATCACATATTCATCTCCATACATATACATATCTCCATACATATACACATCTCCAAACATATACACATCTCCATACATATACACAACTCCATACATATACACATCTCCATACATATACACATCTCCATACAAATATACACATCTACATACATATACACATCTACATACATATACACATCTACATACATATATACACATCTCCATACATATACACACATCTCCATACATATACACATCTCCATACATATACACACATCTCCATACATACACACATCTACATACATATATACACATCTACATACATATATACACATCTACATACATATATACATACATATATACACATCTCCATACATATACACATCTCCATACATATACACATCTCCAAACATATACACATCTCCATACATATACACATCTCCAAACATATACACATCTCCAAACATACATGTATATACACCAACACACACATAGAACATATGTTAATGTGGAAGTTGTTTTAAATATAGAAGAAAAAAAGAACAGAAAAACTTGTTACAAAATTCAGTACATGTAATCTATGAATCAAACTATATTATACTTGGCTTGGACAGTGGAGCTTTTAAAAATTGTATAAAGATCTAGGTGTTTATTCTAAGCTTAAACAAATGTTTGATTGTGCTTAATTTTAAAAGATTGAATGTAAAGCAGATGCCCATCACCATGTACACATGTACATGTACAGGTATATAACACATTTCTTCATAGAATGTACACATGTACAGGTACAGGTACATAACACATTTCTTCATAGAATGTACACATGTACAGGTACATAACACATTTCTTCATAGAATGTCATTTATGGAAAAAATGCACTGAATGTCAATCTGTATGGTTCTTAATTTTATGAAAAGTGCTTCACATTGACTTGCAATACAATCATTAATTTTAATGTGGTTTAATTTTTTTTTTTCATTGAATGGACATACCTACACAAATTTTAAATCCTCTACAAACAACTCAAACTAAACTACGTTAAACTCTTCAGCTATGAATTCAAGTCACCACAATTATTTTCACTTTTCTCAAACCACAAAATCAAGTTGCCACTATCACATACATTTTCCTTAAACCACAGGCCACAAACCACACCAGTTCTGTGTAAAAAAAAAAATTCATATTACCGGTACTCGTCTTTTCCTAGTTCTGTGTAAATTGTTTGTCAGTACTGTTAGTACTTTGATTATTACCAGTATTCGTCTGTTTTGTTTCATAGGACCAAGAGGACATTCACGTCCATCGTTTTAAGAAAGGCTGGAAACTGGAAGCTTTAAACCCTCTAGCAACAAACCAGATCTGTCCGGCCACGGTGATAAAGGTGCTGGACAGTCGATACTTCATCGTGGAGATTGACAGTCTAGTAGAAGAATCTTATCCAATCAGATTCTCCTGTCACTCAAGGTCAAAGTTCATCTTTCCATGTGGCTGGTGCCAAAAGCATGACATCAGTTTAACTTCCCCAAAGGGTAAGTACAGGGACGTTGATCTTGTAACTATTTACATGACTATCCACTCACGATGTACATAGTAAGTACAGGGACGTTAATCTTGTAACTATTTACATGACTATCCACTCACGATGTACATAGTAAGTACAGGGACGTTAATCTTGTAACTATTTACATGACTATCCACTCACGATGTACATAGTAAGTACAGGGACGTTAATCTTGTAACTATTTACATGACTATCCACTCACGATGTACATAGTAAGTACAGGGACGTTAATCTTGTAACTATTTACATGACTATCCACTCACGATGTACATAGTAAGTACAGGGACGTTAATCTTGTAACTATTTACATGACTATCCACTCACGATGTACATAGTAAGTACAGGGACGTTAATCTTGTAACTATTTACATGACTATCCACTCACGATGTACATAGTAAGTACAGGGACGTTAATCTTGTAACTATTTACATGACTATCCACTCACGATGTACATAGTAAGTACAGGGACGTTAATCTTGTAACTATTTACATGACTATCCACTCACGATGTACATAGTAAGTACAGGGACGTTAATCTTGTAACTATTTACATGACTATCCACTCACGATGTACATAGTAAGTACAGGGACGTTAATCTTGTAACTATTTACATGACTATCCACTCACGATGTACATAGTAAGTACAGGGACGTTAATCTTGTAACTATTTACATGACTATCCACTCACGATGTACATAGTAAGTACAGGGACGTTAATCTTGTAACTATTTACATGACTATCCACTCACGATGTACATAGTAAGTACAGGGACGTTAATCTTGTAACTATTTACATGTCTATCCACTCACGATGTACATATTTAAAGTACAGCAATGTAATGCATATTGTAGAATAAAACATGCGCATATTTAAAGTACAGCAATATATGGAAAGTCAGTAGCTGCATGTGTAATGAAGTGAAAATGTTGTTGACACAGGTTGGCACAAAGGTCAGTTTAACTGGCAAGATTACCTGAGATACTGCAGTGCAACACCGTCACCAGAGTTTGTTGTGGTATGTCTTAAGTCAGTCGTTTTTTGTGCTGATGTTTAAGTATTTTGTGTTGATATGTCCTTGTGAAGGTCATCGTGATCCTATGAGTTCTAGTGTAATACTTTCAATACTTTGTAGTCTCAAGATGAAAACATGTTTGAGGAAGGAACGAAGCTTGAAGCTGTGAATCCTGAAAACCCCAATCAGATCTGTGCTGCCACGGTGACAAAGGTCATGACTCCTATTGTTTGGATTCACCTTGACAATCAAAAGAAATCGGCAGAGAGCCATATTGAGCACATGAACTCTCACAATCTGTTTCCTGTGGGGTGGTGTGCCAGCAATGGCTACCCAATGCAACAACCAAGGAAAGCTCAGAAACCCGGAAGGACGGCAAAGACAGTGGATGAAAAGTGAGTCCCTAGAGATTATGTCGAATAATATGAATGTCTGTTACATCTTCCAGAACTCTTAATGGGCAGATTGCTTTTTTGTTGCATTTTTGCATGCCTGTCTTCTCTTTGCCTGCATGCAACGGAAACAATGTCAATAACTTTTCACTTTACAGGATAGAGAATTTATATTTGGTGTATGGAAGGGCTAATGTTAAGAAGGGTTTAACTCAAGTCAAAATGAAGGTCACTTGTCAAGGTCATTAGTCAAATAACTCAGCCATAGTTAGGGACATATTTCAAAAGTCATATAACTTATCCATGGTTAGGGGCATATTGTTTCACATGTACAAAAACATTTTGCTTTGACATGGAAGTTAACTTGAGGGGAAATGAAAATAGAATTTATGTTAAAACTTTTTTTCACAGTAATGTTAAAAAATTGAATATTTGGAATGATAATTTTTTTTAGGAAGCCTGTCAATAAAACAGATGAAGCCTATTCACAGATGCAGCAAAATGAAGGTTTGTAATTTGAATGTGTAAAAAACATGAACAAAAAAAACCCTGTTCTATTTTATTTATTAGCCATGATACAGTAAATCAAAATTGTTGCTTTTCTTCTGATTCGTATTTGAAAACATTGCATGTTAAGACTTCAAAATACTGATGTTTGCAGAAAATTCCTCAAGAACAAAACTCTAATGAACATTGTGAATGAATATGTAGACTATAAAGGTTTTCTGTCTTCAGAGAATTCCTGGTGTCCAAAGATTTACTACAACCACAAGTGTTTCTCAGGACCTTACCTCAGTAAGGGAAGGATTGCATCCCTCCCCATGTGTGTGGGGCCCGGCCCCGTGGGTCTGGTAATGAAGGAGGTTCTGTCCAATCTCATCAATGTGGCTTACAAGTCTTTCAGGGTGCTCAAAGAACTCCAAGTAGAAGGGAAACCCAACCCAAAAATGCAGCAGCAGACCATTAAAGCCAAGTAGGTTCTGCATCTGCTCACTTTCAATTTCATCCCCTTAGTTTCATTTTCATCCCCTCATGACAAAGACGTGTGGGATGTGGTATATTTCAGTACATGTGTGGATTCTTGTATCTGGAAAAAAGTTGAAGGCTTCACATAAAACATTGTTAAATACCCACAATCGATTACACTATGTTCCACTAGCACCCATGGGTCCATTCATATCAATTCGCTCATTCTCAGGAATAATTATTAAAGGAGGCAATTTTATTGGTTACTCAGGGAAGACCAAAAGGGATTTTATCCAATCAGTAAACCCCTTTCTACACACTTTCATTAGACAATATTGCTGTAATTGGGAGGTTAAAGTTGTACTACATTTAAGAACAGAAGAGTTCTGTTTGTGTATTTGAATGGACATAAACTGTCAATCATTATTCATGAGAGCGAGTGAATTGATCTGAATGGAACAACAAGTGATGGAGAGAGGAATGAATTGTAATCAACCAATGAAATCCGACGATGCATAAAGGTGGACTTGACAGAAAGAGTATTGTTCCAAATTTCAGTCTCATTCTTGCTTCACACATGACAGGTGGGGAGATGAAGATGGACATTAGATCTACTATGAATTACTTTTTATGTGTGAGAACTGTATTTTCTGTAAATTCACATGTTTGCTGCAAAAATATTGTTTCCATGTGTATTGTGATCTATAGAAGGAATGACGTATGAGATTGAACATTCACAAATATGTCTCGCTGATCGGTCTGACACATTAAGATCATGGAATAAAGTCTCATGAAATATTTGTAGCCATTTCTTGGGTCAAAGGTCATTGGTAAAGGTCATACACATGCTTCACTGTTTGATACCCATGTTATACCTTTGATTTGTGTTTTCCATTGAAATATAATTACTCCGAAATTAATCAATGCCCTGTTTTTAGCTTTGATGTCCGGTAGGACTAGCATGTACAATGTATTTCTTCATTATTCCCTTCAGAAATATTTTAGCTTTCCTTGATTATTACCAGTCATTCAGTTGTAAGTCAGTAAAGGTTTGTTTTGAGATATTTTGTTATTGAGATGTGTTATACTTACTGGCAGATATAAAGGAAAGAGTTACAGAGCTGCAGTAGAGATCTGTCGTAATATAAACGATCTGGAAGATTTCTGTCGCCATGTCTGCAAGAAGTTGGAATGCTGTCCTAATCTAATTAGTCCGCATCGCTACGGGGAAATCTGTCCTGAGAACTGTGATCAACTTACCAAAACCAAATATAGTGAGTTATAGAGTCAAACATTTACCTGTGTTACAAACTGTGATCAACTTACCAAAACCAAATATAGTGAGTTATACAGTCAAACATTTACCTGTGTTACAAACTGTGATCAACTTACCAAAACCAAATATAGTGAGTTATACAGTCAAACATTTACCTAAGTTACAACCTTTTAAAAATTTCTTATTATTCCCCTGAGTGTGGAAAATAATGGAATTATGGAGGAATGTTGCGATTAGAATTACAAAACTTTTCTGATTGTTGCTTCAGGATTAAGACGGCTGTCTTTTACAGTGTATAGCTAAAAATTTCAAAGGAATCCCAGAGGACTAAACAAGGAGATTTAAGTAAAATTGTTTTGTTTTTATGCCCCCGAAATTGAAGATTGGGGGCATATTGTTTTTGTCCTGTCTGTCATTCTGTAATTCTGTCTGAAACTGTAACCTTGCTAATAACTTTTGAACAGAAAGTGCTAGAGCTTTGATATTTCACAAGAGTATTCCTTGTGACAAGACCTTTCCGTGGGTACCAACATTTTTAACCCTGTGACCTTGACATTGGAGTTTGACATACTTTTTAAAAAAAATGACATTGGTCATAACTTCTAAATGGTAAATGTTAGAGCTTTCATATTGCACATGAGTATTTCTTGTGACAAGATCTTTCTACTGGTACCAAGGTATTTTTCCTTGTGACATTTGCCATTATCGGGGGCATTTGTGTTTCACAAATACATTTTGTTTCTTTATAAATAAATCTGAATGCACGTTCTTTATAATATAGTATGTCATGTTTCAGCTCAATATTTTGGAAAGAAAGTTCCTGGAAAAGTTGGCCGTCCACCTGGGGGTCACAGCAATTTAGAAAATGGTCCAAAGAAACCCGGAAAACGGGGCCGCAAGAGGAAAAAGCTTAACATACTGGACGAGCGTGGGGATAATAACGAACGGGAAGAAAATAGTGAAGAGGACGGAGATGGTGTGTTAAGTGACACACAGACTGTGGGCAGTAATGACTCTAATGATGCTGAGAGCAGAAAGTTCAAACGGAAATACACTCACCACATTCCTCCCCCCTCAGAGATTAAAACCCGAGGGGCTAAACTTCCAAAGTACAGCTTCGAGAGGAAGACACATAAGAAGATTTTGATTCCTCCATCAGAGTTTTCTGAGGGTTCTACTAGATTAGCAGCACGACACAACAATGTGATGTCACAAGTGAGTATCTGGCCTTTATTCAACAGTCGTAATGTAGTACCATTATCAACCCCATATCAGCATAACATTATGAAAATTACCCCGTGAAACAGCAGTTTAAGTACAGTGGTCCCCCGCTATATCGCCCCCCGCCATCCGCCAACCTATTTACAGGTACGATTTGGTCAATTACCATTATAATCACCCCCACTAATTATCGCCAATCAACGGCAGGAAAATTTCAGTGAGCAAGCTTAAGCAATTATCTACCATTAGTCCTCAAGGTATCAAAGTTTGGAGCAGATACTGAGTTCAAATATGCAGTATTGTTTTTTAAATCTGAGTATGGCGGACACACCGAAGTCTAAGCGTGCTGGACATAAAACAAAAACTGGAAATCATTAAATACCCATACCATTACGAGTCATTTACAGCCACTGGACGCCGGGATTATCCAGGCATTCAAAGCATGATGTAGTAGATAAAATTTGATTGATTTCTTATGACAGCTGTACACATACCCCCTCCCCCGATATAGTGCCACCCCCGTTATAATGCCATGCCGAGGTACAAATGTTGGCGTTATAACGGGGGATCACTGTAATTGATTTGAAATAAAAATTGCCCCCAATTCCTTTGATTTTAATATGGCATTTAGAAAAAAAAAGTGATTGAAACACAGGTTAAACTATGAATGCTTGATTTGATAGAGACAAGCACAGATCGCTTCTCGTGAGAAAAGAATCGTACCAGACTCACTACATCTGTCAAGTAATCCTCTGAAGTGGTCAGTGAATGAGGTGGTCAAATTCCTGAAGACCACGGACTGTGCCAATCTAGCCAGGACTTGTAAGGAACAGGTATACAATCTTCATTTTACGTTCAAGTTTTTAAAAAAAATCAAATAATGGAACTTTAAAAGTAAATTACTTTATGTGAATACTATATATTCGTAAAAGATCTGTTATTTAATGTCTTTATCTCTATTTCTAATGTTAAATGGCTTTTGTAGATCATTTTCTGTGAAATATCATGTGACCAAAAATCAAATAATTGTTCTAATAAACACCTGTTTTAAACACTTATTGGTTCTAATTTTTTTTTTTTTTAAAAACTTGTAAACCCATTCTATCTTTAAAAAAATCTTGCAAACCCAAATTTTTAGTCAAGTTGCAACGAAGTTGAACTCGGCTATTGGTTTGGTGATACAGGCGGGCGGGCGTCAACAATTAGTTTCTGGATGATAACTCGAAAAGTTTACAATCTAATCAAATGAAACTTTGATATATTGTTGGGTACCAGGTAAGGAAGACCCCTATTAATTTCGGAGAAAAATGGTCAAAGGTCAAGGTCACAGTGACCGAAAATAGAATGAAAATTTCAGAAAAACTTGGTTTCCGGATGATACTCAGAAAGTTTAAATCTGAATCAAATGATACTTAAAGATATTGTTATGTACCAGGTAAGGAAGATTCTCTATTGATTTTGGAGAAAATAGGTCCAAGGTCACAGTGACCGAAAATAGATTTAAAATTTCAAAAAAATTTGGTTTCAGGAGGATAACTTGAAAATTTTTAATTTGAGTCAAATGAAACTTGGATATATTGTTGGATACCAGCAAAGCAAGGCCCCTATTGATTTTGGAGAACAAAGGTCAAGGTCACAGTGACCGAAAATAGATTGAAAACTTCAGACAAATATGGTTTCTGGATAGTAACTCGAAGAAAAGTTTAAAACTGAATCAAATGAAACTTGGTTATTTTGTTGGGTAGCAGGTTAGGAAGACCCCATGCAACTCGGCTCATGCACCCCTGGGTGCATATATTGATTTTTATTGATAATTTGTAATCAACATATTAATCTTGCTTCCATATATCTTAAGAAATCTTGTAAAGACAACATTTTACGAGATTCTATAATTACAGGATATTGATGGGCAGGCTTTGCTGTTGTTGACTTTGCCAGCCGTACAAGAATTTATGGATCTGAAGCTGGGGCCTGCCATCAAGTTCTGTCATCAGATAGAAAGGGTTAAACTAGCTTTCTTCACTCAGTATGCCAAATAAACTTTGCTCAACATTACGAGGTGCACACATCTTCCATTATACTCATTCGTGAGGTTGTCTCGAACTTTTTGTCCGAGTTGTGAGGGTTATTGATGAATGTTTTGAGTATTCTCATGTTATGTAAGGGATATTGAAGTGGTGATCTGGTAACAGTAGTGCTGCCATGTTATTGTTTGTTGTTTTTTTTTAACACATTTTTGTTGCATTAAATGTTTTAAAGAATCAGTACTAGTTCTGTGCAATGCAAATTGAAATCCTTTTGCAAAATACACTTTGGCATAATCTTATTTATTTTGGGCGTGCCGCTAACAGATTTAGCGTGCTGCAAACTGATTTGTTATGACTAATAGATCTAATGTCTTTTGTTAGTACATAAATTCATTGAATGGGTATTTTCTAGGAAACCTCCTCTTGAACCTTAGAATATTTCTGTTTTCTTGAGGGGTGTACATTTGTAAGGCATACCTGGACCATGTCAATTACAGCCCCCCCCCCCCCCCCCCCCCCCCCCCCCCCCCCCCAGTGCAGATACAGTTATAGAATGCAGCTTGTCTAAAGTTTGCATGTTTTGGATAGTAATGTGGCTACAGGATGATACTCACAGCATTCCATTTTAGAATGAAATGTGCCTGTTTTTGATTTACCACCTATTTCAGATTTTCTAATTTCTAAACAATGGCACTATATCAAACAATGTGACTGATCCATTACGATTTGATGTTGAATTAGTCAGTCAATATTGAATGGACTTGTTTAGAATTTGTAGCTATTAAAACCTTATCAGAGATGCCATGTAAGATCTAATGGAATAATTTTGATGAAAGAGCCCAGCAATATATAAAGATGTGTTGACTGGGTGTTGGGGCACCATCTCTTGTTGAGAACCAAACTGCTTCCTGTGGCATGAAGCAGCAGGACGATAATTTGTCATCGAACCAAATCAACAGATGTGTATTATGAATATTTATGTTTAATATTGATAAACTGTAAAATGACTTAATTTCATGGGGACAAAGTTTGGGGCATATCCTAGGGGTCTTTTTATTGCTTATGACCTAGTATTCCATACTAGGTAGTTTAATTTCTCTTGATCGTGGAAGATTTAAAACTTTATGAAAATGAAACCGGTTGTGGAAATTGACGGTTTTACGGTACTTATATTTGACATGTTACTTATTTGTTTGTTGAAAACGCCATGTATAGATATCTGGTTCGTGATATCTAGAATTAGATTTTATTTTATTTATAAGTGATTTTTATGGCCAGACTCGTTTAGCTGCTCGGTGAATTACATACACGTACTGTTCACATTTAATTTTGATGTAATTAGATATCAGGAACAAGCTCTTGTTGTCTGCTCTTTTTAAATTTGTTATGATTTCTTATTTATACAAGATAGGAACTTAATTATTAATGAAGGTCAAGGTCAGAATTGCATGATGGGTAAATGTCAAGGTCTTGTATGAAGATTAGAATTTTATCTGCAGAATTTGGTATAGTGTTTCACTAAACACATTTTGTTTATCAGCAAAAAAGATTTTATTTGGTAAAACGCTTTATCTCCTTTATATGTTACAGTAGGTATTTCAGTTTTTGAAATATGTGTGCCCGTTTATAACCACAATTACATTTGTTTGCAATCCACAGGTGTGTAACTAATGAATTTTAGTTTTCTGTAAAAAAAAAAACAAACAAAAAAACTTTAGAATAGACCAGCCTTTTTTTTCACAGAGAGCTACAGTTCTGTGACTGTAAGGTGTGAAGTTCTGTATATATGTTGAACATGAGGGAATCAGAAAATTCCATTCATTTATTTCTAAAGGTGCTGCAACACCAGTGCGTTATTCAGTTTATCATATATATGCATCGTACTGTTAAATCTAAGGACATTGTGATCATTTTTATTCTGTTCATTTACGTTTCACTTGTTAAACATTTTTTAAAACATGTTGCGTGAAGATTTTTTTGTTTGTTATCTTTTGCAATCATGTTTATGACTTTTGTTTGCCCGTATAATTTTAAAACATGAAATAAAGCTGTTATACTTTGTATCTTGTGGTTTTATCAGTCGTCGAGTTTACTTCAGAACATACATTCGCTACCCAGAGTTCTGTGCGATACTCACACTATACCTCTGTCAATGGCGTTTTACAGAAATCTTGTTCAAGTTTCTTATAACAACAACATTTATGTTTTGGACTAAATATTTTGTCATACATATATTATGAAATGCTTTTGGTGCAATTAAATTGATGTTAACTGTAAATTGTTTAAAATCGCTGTTTTCTGATCCTAAATTTGGAACTAATTCGTAATATGCGTCTGAATGTAGGATATTCACGTGGTGAAGATTCATATGTAAACGTAATCAAAATTAAGAATAGGATGTAAAAAATACGATAAAACTTGTAGAATAAGCGACAAACAGCTGAATGGTAAATATGCACTTATCAAAGTGCCAGTGGGCTATGAAAAAGAGCCTGATGTATCGCCTGTTGCCAGAACTTTTAAAAGGAAAGAAAACGAGAATGATTGTTTATATTCGACTGGTCGAACAAATAAAAAATGTAGTTTGAGTAAGGATTTGCGACTTGATATGTATTTGAGGATCCTAAGAATAATGAGCCTTTTACATCCCTTTTCATAAATATGCGAGATGACCAACCACCGTCTGCCTGAAAAAAGAGACTTGGGATGTGTTTATCAGATTTAGTGAAAAAAGAGACTTGGGTGTGTTTATCAGATTTAGTGAAACAAAAGAATTGGGTGTGTTTGTCAGATTTAGTGAAACAAGAGACTTGGGTGTGTTTATCAGATTTAGTGTGGAACGTTTGAAATCAATATTTTATTGTTTTGATAAGGTTGAAATCATTAAGGTTGAAATCAATATTTTATTGTTTTAATAAGGTTGAAATCAATATTTTATTGTTTTAATAAGGTTGAAATCAATATTTTATTGTTTTCATAAGGTTGAAATCAATTAATAAGGTTGAAATCAATATTTTATTGTTTTAATAAGGTTAAAATCAATATTTTATTGTTTTTATAAGATTGAAATCAATATTTTATTGTTTTAATAAGGTTGAAATCAACAGTCCATTGCTTAGACCAATTATGTATTTTTACCAAATCAGATGTCAATGATTGGGCTGAACCATTTTGTCATTGTCTGCAACGACAAATGATGATGTATCATCTGCAAAGGATCTGATATTAATTGTTGTGATGTTGCTGATGTATAATAGAAAGGGTCGTGATACTGAACCTTGAGGAATTCCAGCATCATTCTCTGTTGATATGCAACCATCAAGAACAATCTTCCTGACATTTCATGCTTAGGACATTTTCAATGATTATTTTTTTTCCTTATTAGATCATTTATTTTAACATTGATTTATTGATAGTATTAGAAAGTATTGATCTTAATTACAGTGTTTTATTTTGATAATTTTACAAATATAAGATATTATTTCATACTGTCATTTTATTTCATTTATAGATAGATAGATAAAGAGATAGATAGATAGATAGATATATTAGATAAGACAAGTTTATTCCAATTTTGGGCCTAGAGGGCATAACAGTAAGACAGTTTATAAAGAAGAAAATTCAAAAAAGAAAGAAAGTTTACATTAACTACAGGTTACATAGACTGCAAACTGCATGTGGATGCAGCATGTTGGGGAAACAAGTACATACATATATGAATTGTTATACACAAGTAAATAGACAGTGTCGGTATTATACCAACATATGAATAATAAACTATAATGATTTTTGCAGTTTTAAAGCATCACTTCTTTTTCTGAAAGTTTGCACTAAACATTCACTCAACTTGAACAATTACTGGTTTGTCTTCATTAATCATCAACCAAGGAAATTTGTCCTTATTTGTTGGATAGATAACATTTTTGTTGAGCTTGTATATAACATTAAAAAACATATTTCTCTCTTCAACACAGAATGGACAATCAGTAAGGAAATGAAATTCATCTTCTACACAATTAAGGTTACATAATTCACATATTCTTTTGTTTCTTTCTACAGAAATCTTCTGACCAGAATTGGTTTTTGTAAATTCGTGTCTTCCTCTTTCAATTCGAAGGTCATGTGCACTAATTCAAAATCTACATAGAGTTTTTTAGCTCACCTGAACCGAAGCTTCAAGTGAGCTATTCTGATCACATTTTGTCCGGCGTTCGTCTGTCTGTCTGTCTGTCCGTCTGTCTGTCCATATGTCCGTCTGTCTGTAAACTTTTCACATTTTCGACTTCTTCTCCAGAACCACTGGGCCAATTTCAACCTAACTTGGCCAAAAGCATCCTTGGGTGAAGGGCTTTCAAGTTTGTTCAAATGAAGGGCCATGTCCCTTTCAAAGGGGAGATAATCACAAAAATGCAAAAATAGGGTGGGGTCATTTAAAAATCTTCTTCTCAAGAACCACTTGGCCAGAAGAGCTGAAATTTACCTGAAAGCTTCCTGACATATTGCAGATTCAAGTTTGTTCAAATCATGGCCCCCGGGGGTAGGATGGGGCCACAATAGGGGATCAAAGTTTTACATACAAATATATAGGAAAAATCTTCTTCTCAAGAACCACTAAGCCAGAAAAGCTGAGATTTACATGAAAGCTTCCTGACATAATGCAGATTCAAGTTTGTTCAAATAATGGGCCCCTGGGGTTGGATGAGGCCACAATAGGGGATCAAAGTTTTACATACAAATATATAGGAAAAATCTTCTTCTCAAGAACCACTAAGCCAGAAAAGCTGATTTTTACATGGAAACTTTCTGACATAGTGCAGATTCAAGTTTGTTCAAATCATGTCCCCCGGGGATAAGATGGGGCCCCAAGGGGTGGATCAAAGTTTTACACACAAATATATAGGGAAAAACTTTAAAAATCTTCTATTCAAGAACCACTAAGCCAGAAAAGCTGAGATTTACATGAAAGCTTCCTGACATAATGCAGATTCAATTTTCTTCAAATCATGGGCCCCGGGGGTTGGATGGGGCCACAATAGGGGATCAAAGTTTTACATACAAATATATAGGAAAAATCTTTAAAAATCTTCTTCTCAAGAACCACCGAGTCAGAAAAGCTGATTTTTACATGAAAACTTCCTGACATAGTGCAGATTCAAGTTTGTTCAAATCATGTCCCCCGGGGATAAGATGGGGCCCCAAGGGGGGATCAAAGTTTTGCACACAAATATATAGGGAAAAACTTTTAAAATCTTCTTCTCAAGAACCACTAAGCCAGAAAAGCTGAGATTTACAAGAAAACTTCCTGACATAATGCAGATTCAAGTGTGTTCAAATCATGGCCCCCGGGGGTTGGATGGGGCCACAGTAGGGGATCAAAGTTTTACATACAAATATATAGGAAAAATCTTCTTCTCAAGAACCACTAAGCCAGAAAAGCTGAGATTTACATGAAAGCTTCCTGACATAATGCAGATTCAAGTTTGTTCAAATAATGGGCCCCTGGGGTTGGATGAGGCCACAATAGGGGATCAAAGTTTTACATACAAATATATAGGAAAAATCTTCTTCTCAAGAACCACTAAGCCAGAAAAGCTGATTTTTACATGGAAACTTTCTGACATAGTGCAGATTCAAGTTTGTTCAAATCATGTCCCCCGGGGATAAGATGGGGCCCCAAGGGGTGGATCAAAGTTTTACACACAAATATATAGGGAAAAACTTTAAAAATCTTCTATTCAAGAACCACTAAGCCAGAAAAGCTGAGATTTACATGAAAGCTTCCTGACATAATGCAGATTCAATTTTCTTCAAATCATGGGCCCCGGGGGTTGGATGGGGCCACAATAGGGGATCAAAGTTTTACATACAAATATATAGGAAAAATCTTTAAAAATCTTCTTCTCAAGAACCACCGAGTCAGAAAAGCTGATTTTTACATGAAAACTTCCTGACATAGTGCAGATTCACGTTTGTTCAAATCATGTCCCCCGGGGATAAGATGGGGCCCCAAGGGGGGATCAAAGTTTTGCACACAAATATATAGGGAAAAACTTTAAAAATCTTCTTCTCAAGAACCACTAAGCCAGAAAAGCTGAGATTTACAAGAAAACTTCCTGACATAATGCAGATTCAAGTGTGTTCAAATCATGGCCCCCGGGGGTTGGATGGGGCCACAGTAGGGGATCAAAGTTTTACATACAAATCTATAGGAAAAATCTTTAAAAATCTTCTTCCCAAGAACCACTGAGCCAGAAAAGCTGAGATTTATATGAAAGCTTCCTGATATAGTACATATTCTAAATTGTTAAAATCATGGCCCCCGGGGATCGGATGGGGCCACAATAGGGGGTCAAAGTTTTACATACAAATATATAGGAAAAATCTTTAAAAATCTTCTTCTCAAGAACCACCGAGTCAGAAAAGCTGATTTTTACATGAAAACTTCCTGACATAGTGCAGATTCACGTTTGTTCAAATCATGTCCCCCGGGGATAAGATGGGGCCCCAAGGGGGGATCAAAGTTTTGCACACAAATATATAGGGAAAAACTTTAAAAATCTTCTTCTCAAGAACCACTAAGCCAGAAAAGCTGAGATTTACAAGAAAACTTCCTGACATAATGCAGATTCAAGTGTGTTCAAATCATGGCCCCCGGGGGTTGGATGGGGCCACAGTAGGGGATCAAAGTTTTACATACAAATCTATAGGAAAAATCTTTAAAAATCTTCTTCCCAAGAACCACTGAGCCAGAAAAGCTGAGATTTATATGAAAGCTTCCTGATATAGTACATATTCTAAATTGTTAAAATCATGGCCCCCGGGGATCGGATGGGGCCACAATAGGGGGTCAAAGTTTTTTTGTTGTTGTTTGTTTTTTCGTTTTTTGTTGTTGTTGTTGTTGTTGTTGATATAGTGCATATTCAAGTTTGTTAAAATCATGGACCCCGGGGATTGGATGGGGCCTCAAGGGGGGCATCAAAGTTTTACATACAAATCTATAGGATAAATCTTTTAAAATCTTCTTCTCAAGAACCACTGAGCCAGAAAAGCTGAGATTTATATGAAAGCTTCCTGATATAGTGCAGATTCTAAATTGTTAAAATCATGGCCCCCGGGGGTCGGATGGGGCCACAATAGGGGGTCAAAGTTTTACATACAAATATATAGGAAAAATCTTTAAAAATCTTCTTCCCAAGAACCACTGAGCCAGAAAAGCTGAGATTTATATGAAAGCTTTATGATATAGTACAGATTCTAAATTGTTAAAATCATGGCCCCTGGGGGTCGGATGGGGCCACAATAGGGGATCAAAATTTTACATACAAATATATAGGAAAAATCTTTAAAAATCTTCTTCCCAAGAACCACTGAGCCAGAAAAGCTGAGATTTATATGAAAGCTTCCTGATATAGTACAGATTCTAAATTGTTAAAATCATGGCCCCCGGGGATCGGATGGGGCCACAATAGGGGGTCAAAGTTTTTTTGTTTTTTTTTTGTTTGTTTGTTTTTTCGTTTTTTTATTTTTGTTGTTGATATAGTGCAGATTCAAGTTTGTTAAAATCATGGACCCCGGGGATTGGATGGGGCCTCAAGGGGGGCATCAAAGTTTTACATACAAATTTATAGGATAAATCTTCTCAAGAACCACTGAGCCAGAAAAGCTGAGATTTATATGAAAGCTTCCTGATATAGTGTAGATTATAAATTGTTAAGCTCATGGCCCCCGGGGGTCGGATGGGGCCACAATAGGGGGTCAAAGTTTTACATACAAATATATAGGAAAAATCTTCTTCCCAGAACCACTAAGCCAGAAAAGCTGAGATTTATATGAAAGCTTTCTGATATAGTGCAGATTCAGGTTTGTTTAAATCATGACACCCTGGGGTAGGATGGGGCCACAATATGGGATCAAAATTTTACATACAAATATATAGGGAAAATCTTTAAAAATCTTCTTCTCAAGAACCATTGGGCCAAAGAAGTTGACATTTACATGAAAGCTTTCTGACATAGTTTAAATTCAAGTTTGCAAAAACCATGGCCTCTAGGGGTAGGTTTGGGGCCATAATAGGGTCTACGGTTTTACATGCAAATAGATATGGAAAATCTTCTGATATGGACCAAGGTGACTCAGGTGAGCGATGTGGCCCATGGGCCTCTTGTCTTAATTCTAGGGATTCTAAAAATATATAACTTTCCATAGTAAAGTTTTCTTTAAACGAAAAATATGTTGTGAGTTTTCCTGATTTCTGACCCTTTGCACGTCGTTTTGACCAGTAAAGTAAAAATTGTTTCCGTACCCGATTCTTCATTTGTGTTTTGAAAAATTAGAATTTGAGATTTTTACAATGGGTACCAAAATGCCCATTTTTTCCTTAAAATAAATGTTTTAAAAATAAATAATATATATATAGACACACACACACACACACACACACACACACACACACACACACACACACACACACACACACACACATATATATATATATATATAGGACACCGTAAGGTAATTTTGAATGATCCCTAGTGAATTCGATACGTTTTGATTTTTATACACGAGAAAGCTGGGTGATTCAAGTTCAACTTAAAAGTTATGTTTTTTCCTTAATGTTCTAATGATTTATGATTTTAGACTGTCTTATTTTATCTTTAGTAGTCGACAGACACATCACTATTGTCAATTCTAAGTCGTTTAGAACATGAAACAGAATGTTTTATCAGAAAGTATTGACTCGGTTGATCTGGTTTCATTAACGGTGACTCTCTTGGGAAAAATAATTTTTCTCAATTATTACCCTGAGAGCTATAATTCTACTGTTATATTCATAAGACATTGCCCTCTGATCATGTGTTAATAGGATATATAAATATTTAATGTACACATTTTAGATATCAAAATGCTGCATGTTTTATATTTTACATTTCAGGAGAAGAATTTCTTTTTAAATGACCCTCTCGAAACTTTCTTAAAATCGATATATCTATAATCACTAGTTTTTCCTTATCAATATTCAATAATAATTGTGAGTGTATACGCGTATATATACAACACACTCTGTGCATCAGTGAGATGTTGGGTCCCTGACGCTTTTCACCTTCAGCCTACACCGCTCACGAGTACTGTTGCTCGTAGCAACGTGGAATTGGGAACACATTACCCTCCCCCCCCTCTCTCTCTCAAGCACTATGCAGTGCCTCCTCGTATAGCGATGCCACGTCAACTGGGTACCTCAAAACCGCATACTACACTACTGGGGACTGAGTACAAGTCCGACCCTCAGCTGTGCAGCATGCATGGTCCACTACTCAGTGTGTGGACACGTATGGGTTAAATAGCACCACTGCTTTTTGGTCATCTCGATAAGGATCATGGCAGTAAACCCTGCAAGAGAATCGGCAGTGGAGCCTTGCGACGGTTTGTCAAATACACCCTGCTGTCCTGTTAATACGGCTAGCTCTGCTCAAATACACCCCGTTGTCCTGTTTATACGGCGAGCTCTGCTCAAATACACCCCACTGTCCTGTTTATACGGCGAGCTCTGCTCAAATACACCCCGCTGTCCTGTTTATACGGCGAGCTCTGCTCAAATACACCCCGCTGTCCTGTTTATACGGCGAGCTCTACTCATGCAAAATAATTGAATATATGCAAATATACTTATGTAAGCATATCTCGTTGTATAAACGCACTTGCATACATGCATATGCAAAAAATACTCTTGGAAGCATATATACACCTAGTCAGGGGTAGGTTCAAATCTGTTTACTCTTGTGAGCAAAAGCAAATTTGAAATATAGCAATGTTCCCCCATGGTGTTTCTTGATGGAGATAGCTTCTACAGAGAAAGAGATCAGCCCCTTTCTTCATTCTAAAATTCTCCAACCATTCGTCCATTGTTCATTATTGAACTTTTTAAGAACATTCTCAAACCAGACTCTTGATCTCTTCGAAATTCACACTCATTGGAGCATCCTACTGTAATTTATATGTTTAATACAGATGAAAAAAAATTTCTTTCTCTCCTTAATGAAGCCATTATGATGGAAGTAATGTTTACAAATGAATAGAATAATAGATTACACACTTATTTACTCACGGTATCTAAAATTACAAAGCTTAAGCTTTTCAAAACAAACTAAGATTTACATCAACGTAGGAGTATAGCTGATATCATCAAACATGATATATGAAAATTAAAAGTTACGGGTCTTGATTTTTAAAATGCAAAACCATATATACTAAAGATTTTCAAAAGAAATTTGAAAATTAATGCAAATTCTTAAATCTTCTTAAAGTTTTATTCTGTTGATTATTAATACTTTGCATAGTGTTCTATATCTCCCGCCAAAACAAAAAAACCTCCACACCAAACAACAAAAACACCATCACCCATCCAGAACCCCCCCCCCCCCCCCCCCCCCCCACACACACACACATTTTAACTATCAATCTTACTTAATTATATAGTTTTATTTTGATAATTTTACAGATATAAGATCTTATGTCATATTGTCATTGAATTTCATTTAATTGTGTTTTATTGTTGCATTCCTCTTCTTACCCTTGTAAAGCGTGTTGGAGTACTTTGTTTTATATTTAAGGCGCTGTATCAATATTTGTTATTATTATATTATAGAATAAACTTTGCATTCATAAGAGAAATTCCAACGTGGTCTAGTGTAGTTCAAAAGGATGAAGACATTTTTTGTGAAAGTGATAAGTATCAATTTCCCTTATTAATTCATCAATAAGCATCAAGTAGTTAAACCGGTGTAGTGGAAAGACGATTAATGTAGTCACTGACATGGAAAAGGAACGGAAATCAAAAAGCTGTTAACACGAGTATTCACTTGATTTATTGAACCTCAGATTGCAGCGTGTTGAGTGTAGCCGAATACGCACTTATATTTTGAGAAACACGGATTTAATCGACCATTTAAGACAAATATTCAAAATGAATTGCATTGGACTTTTGGTCCTACATTGTATATTCTTTACCACTGCTTCGTCCACATGCACAAAACTGCCGCCAAACAGCGAATTGGAGTCCACCAACCGTCAGATCTTAGAGTCGGTGGCACCGTGTGGTTACCAGATGTGCATTAATCAGTGTGAACGGAACAGTGCCTGTCTGTCTGTGCGTTATGACAGGGACCAGCTTCTGTGTGAGCTGTTAGGAGGAACGCCTGATGGTGCTGAGGGGACGCCCGCTGTCCTGGAGAACAAGTCTACAGTCTGCAATGTAAGTGGAATTGTACAAGTCTACAGTCTGCAATGTAAGTGGAATTGTACAAGTCTACATTCTGCAATGTAAGTGGAATTGTACGTCTACAGTCTGCAATGTAAGTGGAATTGTACAAGTCTACAGTCTCCAATGTAAGTGGAATTGTACAACTCGGTCGTTGACGGGAGCATTGTTTTGCAATGATGATCAAATCTAAAATGGAAAGACTTACCTATATGTACCAATCAGATATGGCTTACTTGTAATTTAGCAACATATGTTTCTTTGTTCTTAAGATTAATTATACCAATGTATTACATTATGTGTCTCTTATGTTTTCAAATGTTATGGGCTTTTTAAAAATCATGGGATTATGTCTATTCGGGATTTTTTAAAAATTAATTTGAGACGTCACTATTTGTAGGCGAAGTACTACAAATATAGACTTATATTAGGGCCGTAGCAGTGAGGGTTTTTTATAGTGCCAACGCCTGCCGCGACAAGTGACCTCCATTTCCAAGGTCATATTCGAATGACCTACGACTCTTATGCACTTCTAAATGCCAAGTGTTTGGCGAAGGAGCATTCACTATTTAGGTTTGACGCGGCACGAGCGGGGGTCGAACTCACGATCTTCCGGTCACGAGGTGAACGTACGTTCTACCACTGAGCTACAGAGACCTGGCTTTCAAATATCGAAATTCTTTTTAAATACTCTAGATCTGTATATGCATGGTGTTCATTCATATTTTCCGAATAAATAGTAAAACGACTTGCTATGTAACCGCTCATATAGATTGGCGGCGCCAAACCAATGACGTAAAAATAGGCAGTGGCTGCTCCTTCACCAAGTGCTCTGCTATCAAAAGTGAGACTTTGGGAATGATAGAGGTCACGTGTCACGTGAGTTTAAATTAAAAGCATGTCACATTCGGCTGTTAAAATCGCAATAGGAGTTTAACGTGAGACAGCAAAACACTTAAAACCAATCTCTTTGTCTCCATGATGTGAAGGAGTAAAAATAAGAAAATGATGAATTTTAAAACAATATCTTTTAGATTTCTGCCTGTGACGTCAATTTCCAACACGTGCAGCTATCCACAGGAGAAGCCACATGTGTATTAAAAGGTAAGTCAAATGCATTGAAGAATCTATATATATATATATATATATATATATATATATATATATATATATATAAAACAGGTAAAATAGTAACTCTTTATGTAGCAAGCTTCACATGGAAAGGGAGGTTCAAGCTATAAGAATATCGAATCCCCTTAAAGATTTATGGTGAGTTTGGCTGAATTTGGCCCAGTTGTTTTGGGGTAAAATATGAAAATACGAAGATTTACACCAGACAGGTATATGAGTAGTCGCTATCTTCTAGAGAGAAGTGTGATCAGAAATACGACTCAGGTGAGCCAGCTAAACCCACAGTAAATAAAAGTCAACTTTACTAGTGTCTTGTTGTTCAGTCCTACAGTTTATGAACGTATAAGCAGAATTTTTAGTGAGGATTTAATGTTGGCATTATTAGCGATAATGATGAGGTCGCTAAAATTGAATATCGCTAACAATTTATTCCATGTCGGAGGTAATAGTTACCTTTCCTGGAATCATAAAGTCGCTAAAATTAGCTCTCGCCAAATATATATATCCATTTATATTGATAAATCGTAATATTTGTGCCTCGCTAAAAATTCCACTTATACGTATATTGTTGTTCATCTTGGTATGGGGTCCATGAACTGGTCTCAAGTTCATATACACTGTAAGGTGACTCATGAGCACGAGCCAAAGCCTTTGATCCAATAGAAATTGAAACGAATATGGAAGCAATACAACTGACGGAGATAACTACGTGTGTTTTATATACAAATATGTTTACCACCAACTTTTTTACTGTGATTCTTTAATTTTTTTTTAAAATCTGATGTATTTCATTTTGTCTTTTATCTCACTGTTTCAAAAATCACAAAGTTATGCAAGATAAGGTGAAATGGAAATTTGTCTTTTAAAATGAGATTAGAATGCTAGCGACACATCTATTATTTACTATGCAAGTAGGTCTTCGTCATCAGAAATGTTTATAAAATTTCTATCATAGTAATTAAAATCACTTAGAATTTACAGATTTGAAGGACCTTTTTTCTGCAAATATACGTAATGTTTAGAAATTTTATTGTTTGGTCTGCATTACAATGCATGATAGAAAAACAAAATATACAATAAATAAATCGTGGTTAGTTTAATGAGGTTGTTATACAATAAATAAATCGTGGTTAGTTTAATGAGGTCGTTATACAATAAATAAATCGTGGTTAGTTTAATGAGGTCGTTATACAATAAATAAATCGTGGTTAGTTTAATGAGATTGGTATACAATAAATAAATCGTGGTTAGTTTAATGAGGTTGTTATACAATAAATAAATCGTGGTTAGTTTAATGAGGTTGTTATCCAATAAATAAATCGTGGTTAGTTTAATGAGGTTGTTATACAATAGATAAATCGTGGTTAGTTTAATGAGGTTGTTATACAATAAATAAATCGTGGTTAGTTTAATGAGGTTGTTATACAATAAATAAATCGTGGTTAGTTTAATGAGGTTGTTATACAATAAATAAATCGTGGTTAGTTTAATGAGGTTGTTATACAATAAATAAATCGTGGTTAGTTTAATGAGATTGTTATACAATAAATAAATCGTGGTTAGTTTAATGAGGTTGTTATACAATAAATAAATCGTGGTTAGTTTAATGAGGTTGTTATACAATAAATAAATCGTGGTTAGTTTAATGAGATTGTTATACAATAAATAAATCGTGGTTAGTTTAATGAGATTGTTATACAATAAATAAATCGTGGTTAGTTTAATGAGGTTGTTATACAACAAGTAAAACTTTTTTAAAAAGCTTGCTGTCTTTAGCAGCAACTCTATAGAGCGAAGTTGAATTATGTCCCTTGAATTGAGCTAAAATAAATAATCTCACGGACATCATGCCTACAAAGCTGTGTCCTGACTCCCATTGTAAAAGTTTGTATTTATGAAGGGTATATGTACTGGAAATCAAAATCACTGTTCCCTGTATTAGCACTGATTAAAGCCTCTATATCAAATGAAACTGAGATTTTCAGTGCGTATATCAAAATATTTATTTTTTAACAAAGTTATGAAACAAAACAAACTAAAAAGATTTTAATTGCTCAAATTGGCATAAAAATTATTCTTGCATATTGTACAGTACAACTGCTTTAGAAATTGACCAGGATAAAGACCTGAGAATATTGTAATAGTTTTGCCAAAAATTATAATCATAAAATACATATCAGCAATCAAGATTGAATTCATCAAAATTCTAAGTTAAATTGAATAAAAATTCTTGTGATTCAACGTTACTTCACAGACATAAATACCATTGTGTCTCTGATTTAAATCATGAAAAAAACGTCACTCTATGATATGTAAGAAAAAATATGAAACAATCACACATAATTAACTATACTTCTGGAAGTCCCTGAAAATGCATAAATTAGACTCGTTTACCTAAATTGTAATAACAGGTGGATGGATTATTCTTTTGCATACTTAAAAAACCCCAGTGATCCTCATTTTGAAGTCAAGCCTTATTTATTCTTATGTAATTCTTAGCTTAAGGTATCATTAAAACTGTTTTGTAGGGATTAGCCCTACCCAATAGACAATTCCCAAAACACAAGCAATCAAAACAAAAAACGGCGAGTTTTTCTGTTTGTATGCAAAAATGGACACATTGCTGTAAATGAGGTAACCATAGAAATGCTTTGTATTAGTTGATAATGTGTCAATTTCATGAATTGCATTTTTCTTTTGTTCGTTTTGTCGATTTTTTAAAGATTGAAAATCTTGAAAAATTGTTAAGTCGTACGAAAATTACAACACCAGAAAATTATCTCCCTTGCCTTGAAGAGCATTTCAACCAATGAAATAATTGAAAATTTTCACTTCATGCACTTTCTACCAATGAAAAAAGAGAGGAAGTGCAAAGTCCGAAGACTGTAAAACACTTCAACTCTGTATAGAAATTATTATAAATAAATAAATAAATCGTGGTTAGTTTAATGAGGTTCGATGGTGTATATAATCAAGACAAAATATTCAATTTTGAAATAAATAATTCGCCGTGTACACATGTATATCCTTATGGCCATTTTCATATAATGAATGGTGTTTTTAACATCGTCATATTTAGTTTAAGGTAGTACTCTACATCGTCATAATGGCTGACTTCCTTTAAAAACATGAATGAAAAAAATCGATATCAGCAATATTTGACTTTTCCTTTTCCATTTAAATACCTAGCCGAGTAGCTCAGTAGGTAAATTTGAAAATTTTCAACTTCAAAATATTTTTGTACATATCCTCCACTTTTCATCTACATCAAATTTCTCTGGTGTAGCACACCTCCTTAAGTGAGGTCAGAATGTACGTATTAGGCATGCTATACCGGAAGTGAGGCTAGAATGTACGTAATAGGCATGCTATACCGGAAGTGAGGCTAGAATGTACGTATTAGGCATGCTATACCGAAAGTGAGGCTAGAATGTACGTATTAGGCATGCTATACCGGAAATGAGGCTAGAATGTACGTATTAGGCATGCTATACAGGAAGTGAGGCTAGAATGTACGTATTAGGCATGCTATACCGGAAATGAGGCTAGAATGTACGTATTAGGTATGCTATACCGGATGGAGGCCACTCCCCCTCTGTTGAAAGTCATATCTTTATTTTTGGATATGGGAAACTAATATTTGTAAATGTCTTCGTCGACTCCCCGTCTTTATGTGGTAGTGTTCCATTTGTCGCCTGTGTATTGTGCTAGTGACTTCTGGATGGTTTGATGCGTAGGAGCATGTTCAGTGTGTGATCGGCCGAGGCAGACTGCTGGCAGAGAGGTTGGTGTTGCAGGGGTTTCGACAGTCTCGTTTGGGGTAAGCGTTCCACGGACTCTGATCAGAACTGAAGACTCACAGCGGGTGTGGTCGGTGGGTGTGGTCGGTGGGTTTGGGGATTGCTTACTCGTTGTGTTTCCAGGATTCCATGTTTGTCCTCTTTTCTAGTGCGTATTATTAGATTGATCACTGTTTGTCATCTTGACCTTTTTCGTTACTTTCATTCTCTATGAAAGGTGAAGATAACAAACAGTTGTCAATCTGATAACTCCTAAATGGAATACAAAATAGAGAGTTGGGCAAACACGGACCCCTGGACACACCAGAGGTGGGATCAGACAAACACGGACCCCTGGACACACCCGAGGTGGGATCAGACAAACACGGACCCCTGGACACACCAGAGGTGGGATCAGACAAACACGGACCCTGGACACACCAGAGGTGGAATCAGACAAACACGGACCCTGGACACACCAGAGGTGGGGTCAGACAATCACGGACCCCTGGACACACCAGAGGTGGGATCAGACAAACACGGACCCTGGACACACCAGAGGTGGAATCAGACAAACACGGACCCTGGACACACCAGAGGTGGGGTCAGACAATCACGGACCCCTGGACACACCAGAGGTGGGATCAGACAAACACGGACCCCTGGACACACCCGAGGTGGGATCAGACAAACACGGACCCCTGGACACACCAGAGGTGGGATCAGACAAACACAGACCCCTTGACACACCAGAAGTGGGATCAGACAAACACGGACACCTGGACACACCCGAGGTGGGATCAGACAAACACGGACCCCTGGACACACAAGAGGTGGGCTCAGAAAAACACGGACCCCTGGATATACCAGATGTGGGATCAGACAAACACGGATCCCTGGATATACCAGAGGTGGAATCAGAGCCCTATATCCTGATCAAGTAAACGGAGTAATCAGTGTGTCAAGAACGGCCTAACAATCGGTATGAAACACGCCAGACAGCATTTAATCCAATGATGGGTTGTATTGGCAAATTAGATCATTATAACGAACATAGAATTTGCGAAATGCTGACTTTAAATGAGACCGTTGAAACCCCTGTAACATTAACTTGTTTGTCAGTAGCCTACCTCGATTTAAAAACTGACCCTAAGCAGAACAAGCTCTTGCATATCTTCACCTTGCATATATACATCATAATTATGCAGGTGATAATGGAATATTGCTTCATAAATCCCGTTTGATTTGTATAAAATATATCTATAAAATGCATTTCTTAGTAAAATAATCAGTATTTGATGAAGGTATTGTTTCTGAAAAATAATGTGTCAGAATGATCTTCTTCTACAAAACGTGCAGGACACTACGGGATTCCTCATAGAAGTGATCATGAAGCCCCAGAGGCACGAGTTCACATTTCAGACGCCCTTTAGCGTCACACATCGAACTTTCACATTTCAGACCCCCTTTACCGTCACATACCGAACTTTCACATTTCAGACCTCCTTGACCGTCATTTACCAAACTTTCACATTTCAGACCCCCTTTACCGTCACATACCAAACTTTCACATTTCAGACCCCCTTTACTGTCACACATCGAACTTTCACATTTCAGACCCCCTTTACCGTCACACACCGAACTTTCACATTTCAGACCCCCTTTACCGTCACATACCGAACTTTCACATTCCAGACCCCCTTTACCGTCACACACCGAACTTTCACATTTCAGACCCCCTTTACCGTCACATACCGAATTTTCACATTTCAGATCCCCTTTACCGTCACATACCAAACTTTCACATTTCAGACCCCCTTTACTGTCACACATCGAACTTTCACATTTCAGACCCCCTTTACCGTCACATACCAAACTTTCACATTTCAGATCCCCTTTACCGTCATATACCAAACTTTCACATTTCAGATCCCCTTTACCGTCACAAACCGAAATTTCACATTTCAGACCCCCTTTACCGTCACACACCAAAATTTCACATTTCAGACCCCCTTTTACCGTCACATACCAAACTTTCACATTTCAGACCCCCTTTACTGTCATATACCGAACTTTCACATTTCAGACCCCCTTTACCGTCACACACCGAACTTTCACATTTCAGACCCCCTTTACCATCACATACCGAACTTTCACATTTCAGACCCCCTTTACCGTCACATACCAAACTTTCACATTTCAGACCCCATTTACTGTCACACATCGAACTTTCACATTTCAGACCCCCTTTACCGTCACACACCGAACTTTCACATTTCAGACCCCCTTTACCGTCACACACCGAACTTTCACATTTCAGACCCCCTTTACCATCACATACCGAACTTTCACATTTCAGACCCCCTTTACCGTCACATACCAAACTTTCACATTTCAGACCCCATTTACTGTCACACATCGAACTTTCACATTTCAGACCCCCTTTACCGTCACACACCGAACTTTCACATTTCAGACCCCCTTTACCGTCACATACCGAACTTTCACATTTCAGACCCCCTTTACCGTCATATACCGAACTTTCACATTTCAGACCCCCTTTACCGTCACACACCGAAATTTCACATTTCAGACCCCCTTTACCGTCACATATCAAACTTTCACATTTCAGACCCCCTTTACCGTCATATACCGAACTTTCACTTTTCACCACATTTGAGCACTGCAGAACCATTACCTAGAATGATTGGATGTTAGTATTCGATTGTGAAGAAAATATCTTAATTTTATCTTTTATCTTTTTAGATCAGCGCTATGGAAATGCAGCAATAGAAAAACCAGCCAGCCTATCTTCTATTTGGGTTGAACGATCAAATGCATCTTTCGCAGTTGATGGTCTTGTAGACTTTCACTACGGGTACTGTGCTAATTCACAAGGATATGAAGACTTAAATCCCTATCTCAGCATAGATCTTTTACGTGATTTCAGCATAAATCACGTGGCTGTTTTCACAAGGCTGGATGACTTTAGTAAGTGGGTATGGCTTTTAATTGAATATAAACAAACTACCTTCTGATTACTCGAATTTGACAGGACGAACTGATCTTTCAAATTTCACGTGGGTGGATCTCTCTTCTCACTTCTCAGTTTTGATGCATCACAGAAAGTGACTGAAACCCCCCATTGGATAACTTCAAATGCTCTTCAGTTGTATAAAAATAATTTTTTAATTGCATAAAGAGGATGCTAAAAGTACTAACCGTGGATATTGTTATGGGTTCGAATAAACTCTAAATAAACTCAGCAGAAATCAATCACAAAAATATTCAAAGCTTTTAATCAATTTATTTACAATTATTGAAAGAAAAATATATCAATAACAATTCTAATTTACTAATTTACATTAGGTACACAATGATAATGTCGGATGTTGGTTTAATGCCTAGCTGAATTCCCACACGAGAATGCAAACTGTCACAAATCGGCTGTTAAATCCAAATTCCTCAGATCTTATAGAATGCCTAATGATTCCGAACGAATGTCACAAAGTGTATTTTTACTAAAAAGAAGTTTCCAAAGCTTTCGTTTTTTACCGCACGACTCAAATAAATAAGATTACGTAATCATATCAATGAAGTGACAAACATGGTTCTAAAAATAGAACTCGAATCTTGTCTAGGTCACAGGCACCAATCAATTGATTGATTGATTGATGTTTTCCGCCACACTGTACAATTTTTCAGTTATCTGGTGGCACCCAGTTTTTATCGGTGGAAGAGAGAACCCAGATACAATGTACCTGGGAAGAGACCACCGACCTTCCGAAAGTTAACTGGGAAACTTTCTCACTTACCGGAGCGAGCGGGATTCGAACCCGCGCCGACCAGAGGTGAGAGACCGTGTGATTTTGAGCGCGATGCTCTTTGTTCTCTTTTACTGATAATCTTCATACAGAGTAGCAATAATGTATGTATTGGCTGTCAAAAAGTGTTAATTTTTGTGATAAAACAAGAATTTTCAACTTTTAATCGATATTTATTATTTTCGCAAAGTTCGTACCTTCAACTACCCAACAAAATCTGAGAACGTTGTGGTAAAATTCTCATTCCGTGGTTTTTGCGCAAATTGAACTGTAGTGTCTGTTGAATCTTTCTTTGTTTCTGTTTGTGGACATTTGTAGCTATCTTTAGAAACCCTGTTCGGGAATGAGATTAACACCTTATCGGGAGTGGGAATAACACCTTATTCGGGAATGAGATAACACCTTATTGGAAGTGGGAATAAGACCTTATTCGGGAGTGAGATAACACCTTATTGGGAGTGGGAATAACACCTTATTGGGAGTGAGATTAACACCTTATCGGGAGTGGGAATAAGACCTTATTCGGGAGTGAGATTACACCTTATCGGGAGTGGGAATAAGACCTTATTGGGAGTGAGATTAATACCTTATAGGGAGTGGGAATAAGACCTTATTGGGAGTGAGATTAAAAGTTTACAGCAAATGAGATTGACACCCTTTCGGGAGTGGGAATAGATCCATTTTGGGAGTAGGATTAACACCTCATTGCGAGTCGATATAACACGTCGGGAATGGAATTACGGAGGAATGCTACATCAGAGAAATTTGATATGGATGAAAAGTGGAGGATTTGAAAGGTGGAGATAACGAACAGAGATCAATCTCATAACTCCTGTAAGCAATTCAAAATAGAGAGTTGGACAAACACGGACCCTTGGATATACCAGAGGTGGGATCAGGTGCCTAGGAGGAGTAAGCATCCCCTGTCGACCGTTCATACCCGCTGTGAGCTCTTAAAACAATATTTTGAAATTGAAAACGTTCAAATTTACGCTATTTAGTCAAACCTGCAGTGTTAATAGAAAACAATCTGAAAAAAATTAAAACCTCTGCTTGACTCGAACCCGTTTAGCAGTCGACGTGCTATACTACTGACCTACTCAGCTAGGCGGTGATATTTGAAATGAATAGACAAATATTGCTGATATTTATATTTTCATCCATGTCTTAAAAGGAAGTCAGCCATTATGATGATGTAGAGTACCTCTTTAACAGGACTACAGTCCACCAAAAAGAGCTGATGTGAAAATATAAATAACCTAGAATGTGATTTTGAGCAAACATGTAGCACCTAATTGTGTCTGCCACATTCCTTTATGATACTAAGTATGTTGGGGGATTCGTTGGCCTACCATTCGTAATATCGTCTGCGATAAATATATACATCACTACATGTCTATCATTATGAATCTGTCAATGATGTAAAAATTACGTCGTCTCAAAACTTATAAATAAGAATGGACAAAGAATACTTTATAGCAAATGAGATACCTGTACATGTATGTATATTTCTGCCGAGCGTTTGGCGAAGGAGCAGTCCCTACTTGTCGTAGGTACTAGGCAGCCAAGGTATGAGTGGGGTTAAAACTCATGGCCTCCAGGTCAACGAAGAAAACGCTATAACTCCTAAATCTTCACAACCGATCTCTGAAATCATGAAAGACCTATATTATACAACGGAAAATTAGCTGGTGGGGGGCAAGAAGAAGGAAAAACCGGTGAAAGATTGAGGAAGAGAGATATAAACACCATATGCAGATGATAATATAATATTGCTACATAAATATGGAAAGTTGACGATGGAGAAGTTCAACTTATCCCGTTTGTCATAAAGTTGAATTGTTAGTTTGCGGATAATATCTTCTTTCAATAAAATATCTTAGTATGAAACAGAAGTCGACGACTCTATGGTGTCTTTTATTTCGAGTTCATTGGAAGATATTGAATTGACATATGAATGAAAATTATTATTCTTAATATATAATACATTGTCTGTATAAGTTTTTAAAAATAAAATTCTGCTTCATAGGAATATAGAAACAGGTCAGCTAACAAAGGAACACAATTCGTGCCCATGGGGATTCCAACAGGTTGTTGGAAGACCTGATCACCAAAGACCACGACGATATTGTCAGAGGAACTCCAGCATGGTTTTTATTTCAACTTCAGAGTACTTGTGCGTGGAATCAGGGTGGCGTTTAACAAAGTAATTTTTGGATGACTGATCACTAGATAGGAATATTTGTATTTCCATTTTTGTTGAAGAAGCAACCTAATGTCAAAAAGTCTAGTCTTTAATTCATCGTGAGGAATGGTTGTTTAAAGAGTTGAAAAGTCGTACGCTTTGATGTTGTTGATATGAGAAAAGTTTTGTGATTTCAAGTTTACCAAAAGTTAATATCAGATTTTTAAAAAAAATCCTTTTGAGTTATTGAGTTATGTGACTTGAATAATTAAGGTTTTAAAAAGGATTACTTTAGTACAGATACTGTGCTGGGGAAGAGTCTGAGATCTGTAACTCGGTTAACTACCGGTAGTGTGGCTTGGTTACAAGGTTCAGACCTGTCTCTCAACACCCGCTTCTCATTAAAGTCTGGGTTGCAACCCACGTTTCAACACCTACTTCTCTCCCAAGTTTGGGTGACAGATCTTTCTCACCCCACTCACCTCCCTTCAAAGTTATGGCTGATTTGTGCCACTCTACAATATGTCCTCTTTTCGTTATTTCGAGGCGAAAAGACGACAAAACGAAAATACGACAAAACGATAGTTAGCGACTTTTCACCTCGAAATAACAAAAAGTCGAAAAGACGACAGGATGCAGATTTTCCGGTTATTTTGCTATCTGATTTTCTAGGAATTCAATTTGAAATTTGCCGTGTTTTCGATGATTATTAATTACATTTACAAAAAAGAAACCTCTAAAATTAAATCATAATTCTTATGTACTTGCATTCTACTGAGAAAAAAATCTTGTTTTGTAAATGTTATACCAGGCATGTTGAGTTCGAGGTTGGAGTGGGCAGGGGCCCTGGTCTCTCCCCTATTTAAAATTCACTTTTCCCGTTATTTTTACATACAAATCTCATATTTTCTACATGCAAAGTTCGATTGATCTGCCCCCCCCCCCTCTTTTCATTTTTAAAGTAGTAGTGAAAGGTAGATGATGTTTGAAGTGCTGAATTGAAGAATACGTTCAATGAACTAACCAACCCCCCCCCCCTACTACGAATTATGGGAGGGGGTAATCGAAGTTCACAATGACATTCTTGACAAGTAAGAACAAATGGATTTGGGTACTTCTGCCCAAATCTCAATATTCTATACATCGTAGGAGGGGGTGTTGGGTGTTAGTTCATTGTACGTACATGTATTCTTCAATTCAGCACTTCAAACACCAACCACATTTCACTACGATATTGCAGCTATATTTCAGCCTGCTTGACCCATTGGTTAGATCAGCTAACTAGAAATGCAAGGTTCAATCTACTATTATTACATAAAAAGTTTTCTGAGTTCACAAATTGAACATTGACTTGAATGCATACTACTTGAAAATGTTTGAAAATTCTTTGCATTCGTAATATGACTAATCATGGTATTCTTGCAAAACTTGTCTAACGATCTTTCCTATACATTCACATGTAAACCTTTAATCTCCTATTGTAGCTCCACTATACTCCCAGAGGTCATCATTTGAACAATCTTCATTATGTCAGAAAACTTTCACATAAGTTTAATTTTTCTGGTTCAGTGGACCTGGAGAAAGTCTTTCAACGATTCTACAATTTGATTATCTCTCCTTGGAAGGAGCTTCATTTGAACATACTGGAATCACCCAAGGGTTGTTGAAATTGGCTTAATGGCTCTGGGGTATACTCTCCTCCTAAACCCCAAACAAAGATTCTAAAATGTAGAAATTTCACAAATGCATTCACTATTGGTCTGGACTTCAGCCATTAAGTGTGCGAGAAAACCACTGAAGTGGTGGTTACCTGTTTGATTTGAAATAAGTTTTACATTATGACCCCTGGGTCGAGGCGTCTGCTGGTGGACTGTTAGTCCCCAAGGGTCTCTACAGCCCAGTAGCTAAGTACTTCGTTACTAGCTTGAAAATACGGATGTATATTTAATTGCTGTTATAAAATTTAGAAATTCATTTCAAAATTAAGGATTGTCTCCCTCATGCATAGCTCTTATCCTTGGACGAATTTTGCTCCACTTTTTGGCACGCTGTTTTTGGCTATATTTAGCTCTAAAACTTCATAGTTATTTCGGATTTCAAACATTTCGGTTGAGCATCAATGAAGAGACATTATTTGTCGAAATGCGCATCTGGTGCATCAAAATTGGTACCGTATAAGTTTTACATAAAGGCATTTAAAATTTTAAAATCATTTCCCAAGATGAATAATTATCTCAGCATATTTCAATGTTGAAATCAAACGAAAAGGATTTCAATGTTTGAAATGATTTAAAGGTTAATGAATAGATAAAGTTTTGTGTTTACATTAATATTGCGTGGTCCCAATCCTCAAGAGAAAGATTTTTTTTAAAAAACCATCATGGATATTGAATAGGCTTGAAGAAATGATTTCCAGGTTAAAGATTTTTTTAGCCGATATTGACGTAACTACTGTAAATGCATATTGATACTGTAATTGTTTCTGAATTGTGGAGTTCTGTGCAACTTAAACCTTGAAAGAGTTTCTAAAATCAACATGAAATGATTTAATTATGAAATATATGATAATATGTAAAAAGTACATAATTGAAAAAAGGCAAAAAATATACAATTTTGGATTTTAAAAAGACGAATTTAACAACATTATTTCAATAGATGTGAACAAAAGGCTCTGGTGAATTTGAACTCTGGATCTGTGGGTCATTAACCCGATGCTTTATCCGCTGTTTATCCACTGAGCTAAGATGATAGACAAAAAAAAAAAAATCCATCGGTAAAAATAATCTCATAAAACATTAAAATTGCCATCTTGTGATGTATTGTCATAAACATTATAAGTCTTGGTGAACCCCATTCAGTGAGGAAGGGACTAGTTGCTGAAACATATTCACTAATGTCACATCACTATTATGACCCTGAGCACAATGCATAAGTCTGGATTTGTGGTACTTCACCTGTAAGTGATGATGTCTTCATACAGATGAGTGAAAAAATATCCAAGGGACATAAAACAAATATTAGTAAACAAGCAAAATCGTATACAGATGGAGGAAAATCTGCAAAAAAGAGGAAAAACTAGCAGTCAAAGTCAGCTAGCATTAAGAATGAAGTGGCTGAATTGAGGGTGTCACTGAGAGAGAAATGTATTTCTTCTACGTTTACCATTACGTATGGTGAGACTTAACTAGTTCTCATAACAAAGCATGCACTGGAAACATTGTTACTGCTTCGTGATGCATGCCTTCATGCACAGGGGCTAAGCCTGTTTTGGACCCGAACTCTGTGATACCATAAATATAGATAAATTAGCCCCTGTGCCTTCATGAGTCGCCTGGATTTCCAAACCGGATGAAGGATACCAGCATTAAAAACATTGTATTTGATTGTGGTATCATGGAATCAGAATTGGAGTTTTTTGCTGCAGTCATCAAAACAACCAGGTTTTGGCCATATGTAGCCAACTTAGTGAGTCATACATGGCATTTCAACTGTCTTCGGTGGATATCTGTGATTTCTTGTGGCACTTTATACGGAAACAAGCCTACAAGGGGGATATCCTAGGCTAAAGCCAACATTGAAGTGCAGACAGTGCATATAAAGAGAATTGATGACAAAATGCCTGCTTTCATGGACAAATTATCTCGCAAGGATGAACGTATCAAAATAAGTGGAAGCAAAGGACGAACGTATCAAACGACTCGAAGCGATCCTGTTAGTTTTCAAGGTATCCATTAACAGGTTTTCTCAAATAAACTGAGATGGTGCACCGATAGTGATGTTCCAATCATCGAGTATAGTTCGCAATTCATTAAGTATTTTCCTTCTAGAAATTAATCCATTATTTCATTACGTAACTGATCATCGAAAAACAATAATGCAATATCTGTCTATCTTGCATATATGTGTTAATTTTTAATAATGCCTTAGTGTGCAAATGATACAAACTGATATTGTGGGATGTAACAATATTGTAACAGGAAGGAAGAAAATAGACCGGGGCCACTGCATCTAGTCGATGCTCTACCAACTGCGCTATCTGGCCAGTGGCGATCAAACCCATCTGACCGCCACGATTGAAACGTGCAGACACATTCATTTTATAATTGTTGCATTAAATAATTTCACAACACACTTAAATAGGTGTAGACAAGCTGGTGAAAAAATTCAATCAAAAGGTGTTGAATAGCTGTGTAGAGTTGCCTAACTGTGGCGGGAGAGAAGTCGAAGGTTGAGGCAATGCGCACGAGGTCATCTTGTAACAGTGACTGGTGGAGAACACATTCTGCAATTTTTTGTTTAAGTATAAACTTAGAATTCTCTGCCTGTATGAAACACAACAGTACATATGATCTTTGAATTGATCTTAGATATTTCAGTAAAGCTCACAATTAGATTTTAAATTGTGAACTTAAATATAGTTTTGGGAGAAATATGATGTCTTATGCTGTACAAGAAATAAAAAAAACTTCCATAAGAGAGCAGAAAATATGTTAGTTAGATCGAACATCATGCCTTATGAATATATTTTATTGAACTGCTACACGTATTAGAGGAACTCAAATGAGAATTAATATCAGATTCGTCAAATGAAAATGGATTTCGTAACGGAATACCGTTACATTTATTACTTGTTCTATACTGAATTTAAAAAAAAATTGAGATAAAGAAATTCTGTGATATCTGCAGGAATGATTACATTGTATGTTTCAGAATAAGACAAATCTATCGAAAAACTTGTACAGATATATTTTATGAATCAAATGTTGATAACAAATTGATATTTAAAGATACAAAACAGTTTGTATTTACCCCTTATGCAAATTGTACTTGTGGATGAAAATTAAAAGTCAAAATTAAAATTTTGAAATTGGCAAATTAATAGTATTTAATGCCAATTCGATCTAAGTTATAAACTTTTATCTTACAACACGAGATTCCTATCTGGTTCAACATGTCATCCACCTTTTTTAATTTGTAAGATCAGAGAGTCCTAGCCAGGCATTTATATTAATAGTACAGATGATGTACTCAGAACTGAAAAGCCTGTCAGAGGAGGAACAGGAAAGGAGACTAAAGGAGTACATTCTTTGTTACGACAATAGGTTCAATGTTGATGCATTGGTGGTAGCCGAAGAAAATTTGCCACTCCCTAGACTACGGTCAGGTAGGTGGAAGACAGCAAAGAAAGTTAGTGACAGACTCCATATTAGAAATCATAAGAACAAAAAATGTTTTGAGATTTACAATCCAGATGACCAATCAATGACAAGAGAACAGACTTTAGCATGGATGTCAAGATTCAAGAAGATAGTGATTGCCATGACTCATTCCCTCCATGTCCTTTTCCTACACAGGATGTGTGAGAGAAGAAATAGGCATACACCAGCTACACATATTATAGAGACCCTGTGCTGCCTTGCATACATAAGGGAATATTCGGTGATAGCAAGCTGTGAATCCATGCTCTGTTGAGGTCTGAACTGTAGGAAAGTGATGGGAGCTGTTGTTATAAATTACATCATCAAATAAATCATTTGTAATTACTAATTGGGTTTCTTTCGTAAAAATCAAGTTAAATCACAACAAAACTTACTCAATTAACTGCACAATATATCAAAACAACCCTTATAATTCCGATCTTTGAAGGTAACACAGCAGATATGTGAAAATTCCGGTGAAATTGATACAAGCAATGAAATTTGGCACACATTTAGGGCATACCATTACAATGAATTTTGGAGGTAATGACATTCTATATTCCTCAAAGGGCTAAAATGGCGACCATTTTACAAAATGGCGGTTATGAATTGCATATTGTGCCTCATAGTTCAGCCCTGTCATGTGTACTGGATATGAAATACAATACAGTGAGCATATTATCAACTGTTATGTACATTCTATGCAATAACGTCTTAACTTCATTGGCTGGTAACAACTTACTAACATACCTATGTAATTTTGATTCCTGTTTTCAAGTGATAATCCTACTGCACAGTACCTTCTCTCATACACTATACTTGCTTGCTGTTAATTTCCAATTTGTATATTGACTAAATGTAGGTGGTGCATATTGCCTGAATGACAATGGCCAATAAGCATTTGAAGCCTTTAGATCCCCAACAGCCCAGTACATCTGCAGCAAACTTGTCTTATATGACAGATTGAAACAAGTGTGTGTTATGTCAGGAGGACACTGCTGAGATCCTTTCCTGTCCACTTGATTCCAAGCGAAATACAGTCTAGAATCTTGCAGACAATATCCACAACTTCAGTCAGATTGGCTGCCTGCCAAAATCCCTAGAAAAGTCCCCCATGACGATGGTGGGGTTATACAGTCCGAGTCGATCTTCCAGAACCAAAAGGCTAAGTTGCATGATTCATACAGACTGAAATATAACAAACCTGCACTGCATCGGACACAGAGATGTAAACTAGTGAAGAATCTGAAAGTGTCTCAAGAAAGTACAAAACATCAGAGTGTACATGTAAACCACACACAGTTACTTCCTGGAAAGTGTTTCTTTTGTGACAAGCCAGTAAGTAACGATTCTCTGCGCAAAGCTTCCACAATCCATCTTGATAAACTTGTCAGGGCAGCTGCTCTGAAATTAGGAAACAAGGCAGGGTTAAGGTTAATCCTAACCCTCTTGCTAAACTGAGAACATATAGCACATGATACCTAGTGTTACGTAAAGTGTCTGTTCTCCTTGTATAACATAGCTAAGGTCACAAAGACAACAGTGGATGATCAAGATGATATCAATCATGGTATAACACATGGAAAATTGGTGGCCTACATTGGTGATGCCTGCATGGATGCTCTTATGGCAAGATGATAAGCCTGACAAGACTGTACACCACTAAACTGGAACAGCTTGGTACAGTCTCGACCAAACTCAAAGATCGAATCATGACATATTTTCAAGACCTGAAGGAGCACAAGTCCGGTCAATATATTCTGTTTGCTGTCAACCAGGATGTTGACTCAACCCTGCAGAAGACATGTGAAAACGACGCTGACAGTGATAATTTGTCTTCCTAGAGCCATAAACATAGTCCAAATAGGCATGTTGAAAATGATGACACCTTTCGTGGTTCATTTTAAACCCACTGCTAAGAAATACCGGTTTCTTCTTCTCCTGTAGCACTAGGTGGTATGATCTTGAATGGTCGTAACATCCAAGTATTGAAGAGCAGTCAAGCCACTCATCTGTATCAACACCTACTCCCATAGTCTCAAAACTCCTCATTTTCGAGAACTACACACGCAGACGAGAGAGTATCAGTAGTATCGAGTCTATCAGACACAGCCACAATTGGAAGACCCCCATGCATGTGCAACTGGACACTCTAATGCACATAAAAATTCGGAAACGAGACATGGTTGATGCTTTGTTCCACCTGCATCTCTCAATCTCCTATAATAGGGTGCTGAGCATCTCCATGGATTTGGTGAGCAGAATCTGCCGCTTCGTCCAGAAGGAGGGTCCATTTTGCCCCCCTGGGCTGGGGATATCAATTCACAAATGGGGCAATAAATAACTTTTGATCATAACCTCAGTTCAAGAAGTGCTTGTTGAAGTCTCTGAGTATACATTATATTCTTACCGTACATCACATCTCAGCTACAGCATTCAAACAGGGTAGCTATTGTTTGCAACTTCCCAGACAGTTGAAAATGGACACCAGAAAGAGGGATAAATCATCAGGAGACGAGTTGAGCCATCTAGTTCCAGCCCAGGGAACTGACAGGCCTTCCTCCGCATACATGAAAACAAGATAGAATTGTTTGCCTTCCTAGCAACTAGGATAGCAACCACGAAAACAGAAGCAAATCATCAGAACAAACCACAAAGACATGCTTTGTATACAACCACGAGGTGTTGCTGTAGACTCCCTGTGCAGTTAGGAGGAGGTAGATACGAGAATACTACTCCATGCCCAAGATGCAGTGAGGTGGGGCTATACTAAGGTTTCGATCTTCACATTGGACACAGATATTTGATCCTTGCAGTAACAACAGCTGGACATCGATAAACTTTGGGTTGCTTTGCCACAGGAAAGAATTTCTTGGCAGCCAGCAAAATGACTATGGCACTGAACAAGTGCCGAGAGTTGCCATTCCTGCACGCCTTCGCTGGGTATGATACCGTGGAGGAGAAAACAAAATGGGAAACATGGAAATCCTGTAATGATGTCACTATAGTTTTCTGTGCATTAGCTGTTATGCCAAATCATTACAGTTGTAGATGACCACATGGATCCACTGGAGTGTTTTGTTGCCCTGATCTACGATCGAACCAGCAGCCTAGAACATGTCAATGAGGCTTGCAAGCATCTCTTCACCCAGAGTGGCAGATCAATAGAGGCCATCCACCAACTCGAGAAGCTCTCAGTATACCAGACAGCTGCCTACCAAACCGGCTTGTGTTGGGTACATGTATCGGTCAGATGACGATTTCCATACCAGAGATTCCTTCGCCAAGTAAATAGAATTGGGCTCAGACTAATAATGACTTGGGTATGTATAGGTCAATCCTCCCGCAGGCAACTGGGGCATACCGGCAATTTATAACATGTGAATGCAAGATGGGTTTCAGAGAACAGTGCGTTAAGGCCACATTCCAGTGCACAGCTCTGTGCCACTGCGGAAGAGAGTATACAAGATTGTTTACAGGAGAGATTACAAACTTGTACACAATCATGTAGAATACTATATCACTTGGATCCAAGCCCTTTCTGTGCACTATGTTTTATGTAAAAGTCAAATAGGAGCACTCCTGGGGTGTTAAAGTGACATATCCCGTTCATTTTCTTTGCGTTTCCTAAGTTTGTTTTAAAAAGTTCAAAACTATTTTTGGTAAGAAGGGCCAAATAAATGATGTGTAAGCTTTAACACATTTAACTGGCATCCTGCTTATGTGGGAAAAACGTAATTGATGTGTTTTTTGATAAGTAAATATAGTTATATTGACATGGATCCTGTTTCGCATATTACTCGAAAATGACCATTTTAACAGAATGACCTCCATTTTGGCCCAAGGAGAAATTTGGAATGTCCCTATATCCAAAACTTTTCCTAGCAAAATGCTCTATCAGTGTACCAAATTTCATGCTTGTATCACTAATAGCACAATCTTCCCACATATCTGCTGGGCTAAGAGAAGTGGGTGTTGATAAAAAGGGTCTGTAAGCCTCGTAACCCTGACTTTGAAGAGAAGTGGGTGGTGATGGAAGGTTTGTAATGTTTTTTTTACCCTGACTTGGAAAAGAAGTGGGTGGTGAGAAAGGTCTGTAACCTCGGTAACCCCGCCTTTGAAGAGAATTCATTAGTAACCTAAGAGTCTGTAACTTTATAACTCTTGTATCCCTGTCTCAGCTGAGAGGTGATGGGTATTTATGAATAGCATATTTCTGTTTTCTAGGAGGTATGTTTCATATGTTAACATCAACATTCTCCCAAGTGTAACCTGGTCACAGAATTGCCAATTGGGGAAACTGTTCTAATTTCTTGTCGTATCCATCCATAGACTTCTCCCTGCAAAATCAGTGCTACAGGGATGCTTCCTCATTATATCTATCAATCGGTGCTACAGGGATGCTTCTTCATTAAATCTATCAATCAGTGCTACAGGGATGCTTCCTCATTATATCTATCAATCAGTGCTACAGGGATGCTTCCTCATTATATCTATCAATCAGTGCTACAGGGATGCTTCCTCATTATATCTATCAATCAGTGCTACAGGGATGCTTCCTCATTATATCTATCAATCAGTGCTACAGGGATGCTTCCTCATTATATCTATCAATCAGTGCTACAGGGATACTTCCTCATTGATATCTAAACTGCTCGGTAGGCGGAGCGTTACAAATATTGTCAGATCTGTGACGTAATGTTAATAGCAGACGTTATATAATCGATCTGCTGAAAGGAAGTGCACGTTTTCGTGGATGTTGGAGGATAGCCTCCTATTCGCGCCGAGATCGAGAAATATTATTTTGACCTATAAAAAAAAACGCCTCGTTAGCCGAAACTTTTATGTTTCAAATAGCATTTCTATTCAATTACGACTCAAAAATATCCACCGATCGTTTCCCTAAAATTAAGTCACGTCGTGATGTCAGCTTCCGAAAGGAGAAAGAAAACAAACTGTAGGGTCTAATATTTTGAAAGATATTTAAAGTGTTTGGTTTGATATTGACTGGTTACAATGTAATCAGCTGGTCTGCTCTGTGTACACTACACACAATAAAATTACACACACTGGTAGAGAGTTAAGTTGTCCGTACATCGCCGTGTATGTGTATCAATTCCGGAATACAGCCGATTACTTTTTTATTGAATATGGAAATACAACAATATAACAAGTCTTTTAAAACACCACATCAGTGATTAAAACACCACATCAGTGATTAAAACACCACATCAGTGATTAAAACACCAGATTAAAACACCACATCAGTGATTAAAACACCACATCAGTGATTAAAACAGCAAAGCATTTACTTGAAACTTATCCTGAGTGATCGGAATTTCAAGTTTGAATGATTTGTGTAGTGTTAAAATCATGTCTATATCTCTTTAAATTTTTTCGATATACCGGTAAGAAAAGAGTTATGGAATGGATACTTCATGAAATAGCAAATTTGTGCCCCCCTCTGAACAAAACTATTTTCCTCATGCCTAATCTATAACTGCTTGATATGCATGTTCTTTACAACTTTAAACTCCCTTGATACATATATTTATTACTAACTTCATCCGAATAGTCAATCACGTCGAGTTGACAGGTGCGGATCATCATATCACACGAGACGCGAAGCAGGTGTTCGTGTTTGCCCAAATACAAAATTAAAAGTAGTGTAAAAACGGTCCCCTGGAAACACCAGAGGTGGGATCAGGTACCAAGGAGTTAAGCATTCCCTGTTCACCGGTCATATTCGCCGTGAACCCTATATATTGGTCATGTTGTGCGAAGTAATCTGTAATAATAAGCAGTACGTAAAGGTCTAGGCACTGGTATGAAAAACAACACATTCAATTAGTTCATGAACATAAAATTCTTGGTAAAACTAATTTAGTAGTCACCCGAAATACAAAATTTATCAACGTTTTCGGATTAAAACTGAACTCTTTGTAATTCACTGTAATCTTATATGCAAACTGACAAAGTGTTAAATGAACATACAATGAACATATCAATAATTCAGTGTAATTCTCTTTTATTTTAGGGGATGGGGAAATAATATCCAGAACTATAATGTATTTGTCGATTAATTAAAGCGCTCTAATAATTCTTGTTTATTAACTGTGTTTATTCATTCATATAAATGAAACATGAAAATGGGCATTGTTGAGATCTCAGTATGATGATTTAGCCATCTGAGAATTCCAGTATTCACTGAGCATGGAGGAGGTGAATCTTACACACTCTGGGGGTAGCCATGTCATTGTATTGACTGGAGAAAGTGCCAATACTTGTTTTATTATATGATTGAATAATTTGATACATTGAACATCTAGTGCACGGGTATAGCTAGAGTGCGGGAAATAGTCCAAAATGATTAGAAATGCGAGCATGAAATCTGCTACTAAAGGTTACCAAATTCTTCAAAGGGCATCAACGCTACAGTACAAACCTAGTCGAACGTTATTCGAAAAGTTGGTTTTAATTGTACGACTAAAAATAATTACCACTCATCAAGGAAGAATTTATTTTTCGCCCCATGTTGGAAAAATCAAATGTTCTACTCACCTATTAGACACACGGAGGTTAACATACTGTTGTTAGTTGTTTTCAAATCTCCTATAATCAATTACATAATAGAAATCATTTGCACCAATGATTTGATTAAAGAAAGACACTTGTGTTTTTTTTAGATTGATGTAAACTAACAACTCAATTTTATGATAAACGGGATGATTTCAGCTTTTCTATCGTCAGCTTCCTATATATCTATGCAACGATATTCCGTTATCACCTGGGTATGGTGTTTATATATCTCAACTGATTCGATACGCAAGAGCTTGTTCCACGTATGATCAGTTTTTAAATGGAGGTAGGATACTGATAAACAAGTTGATGATGTATTCGTTTCAACAGTCTTGTTGAAAGTGAGTATTTCACAGATTCTATGGTCGTCATAACGATCTAGTTTGCCAATACAACCTATCATTGGGTCAAATGCTGTCTGACGTGTTTCATACCTATTGTTAGGCCGTTCTCGGCATACTGATTTTGACTGCGGATTTCGCCGTTTTCCTGATCAAGATATAGGGGTCACGGCGAGTGGACTGGTCGACAGGGGATGTTTACTCAGGATATAGGGCCCACGACGGGTATGACCGGTCAACAGGGGTGCTTACTCCTCCTAGGCACCTGATCCCACCTCTGATTTGTCCAGGGGTCCGTGTTTCCCCAACTATCTATTTTGTATTGCTAATAGGAGTTATGAGTTTGACCACTGTACGTTATCTTCACAATTCATAGTTTTTACATACTAATTTTGACGACGAACTACCCCCTTTACCTAATCAGGATATAGGACTCACAACTGGTGTGATCGGTCGACATGGGATGCTTACTTCTCCGAGGCACACGATCCCACCTCTAGTGTGTCCAGGGGTCCGTGTTTGTCTGATCCCACCTCTAGTGTGTCCAGGGGTCCGTATTTGTCTGATCCCACCTCTAGTGTGTACAGGGGTCCGTGTTTGTCTGATCCCACCTCTAGTGTGTCCAGGGGTTCGTGTCTGCCCTACTTTTAATTTTGTATTCTATATTGAGATTAAGAGATTGATCACTGTTCATTATTTTTACTTTTTAAATGACTATTTGTGATTTTATATCATGTAAGGTGAAGATAACGAACAATCTCATGTGTGTCATTGTAGTGGGTGCGTGTTTGATGTGTATCATTTCTTATTGTAGAATCTTGGGATTGATGTAGTGTCCGGTTTAAAGTGATAAAAAAAACAACCCTTATGACCGGTACGAATTTCGTGATTTATCATCCGGTAACTTACTGTGCACTGATGTACGAATTTATTTTGAGATGATGTACGCTTTCCGAGGTTTTTACCAGTGACGTATATCAAAGTGCAGCGTACCCGGTTTTCTAAAGACGAAGTTATTTGTTACTGGTGTCTTCGAAAACAAATTGTAGGGTATCCAATCCGCAACCATGAAATATTCAAATCTAAGAAGTTTATAACAGAGTTGGTGACTGTTCTTCGCCAAGCGCCTACTATCAAAAGTACACATGCCTGCTCTGTTGGTAGTGACCTTGAAATGGAGGTCGCATGTAACAGAATCCTCACTAGTATGGCCAAGCGTGGTTTTTCACCTACAGCTGGTGCTGTATCTATTTAGTGAAAAGTTCTCGAATGAACGCAAACAACAAACAAAAAAGGTGAAATAATAAGAATTGAATTATGAAAGGTGAAGATAACGAACAGTGATCAATCTCATAACTCCTAAGCAATACAAAATAGAGAGTTGGACAAACACGGACCACTAGATATACCAGAGGTGGGATCAAGTGCCTAGGAGGAGTAAGCATCCCCTGTCGACCAGTTACACCCGCCTTAAGCCCTATATCTTGATCAGGTAAACGGAGTTTTCCATAGAATAGCCTATTGTATATGAAAATTAGAATATACATGTATATAATCTAGTTTGCCATTACAACTTATCATTGAGTCAAATGCTGTCTGACTTGTTTAATACCGAATTTTAGACCATTCTTGGCACACTGATTTTGACAACGGATAACTGTCTATTTTGTATTGCTTATAGGAGATATGAGATTGATCACCGTTCGTTATCTTCACCTTTCATATATAGTATTTTGAAAGCAGTGTCAATAGATAGAGCATGACTGCTGAACCACAAGAAGCTGTAAATGAGCTTTATACATTTTGAATCACTAGATCTAAAATTACTAGTAATTGCTTCTTTGAGGATTATAGGTATAATGTCAAGTTTAACAACGGTTCATTTAATATTTATGAATCGTTCAACAATTTTTAACTTTCGTTTTCGGGTGCATTCTTTGTGCATTCGACCAGAATTAAGATAATCGAGAAATACATTTTTAACTTTGAATGATACATGTACATCTTTTTTGTCTGAGAGATTTATCCTTTGGAAGCTGAAGGAGATATTTCTTTTGGATCTTAAAGATACACTATTCCCTTCATACAGATTCTTATGAAGATACGTCTTTAGGATTTTTGCCATAAAGGGGCAAAAAGAAAGGTTTCCCTAAAAGAAATATATTTCTCTCAATGTTTAAAAGCAGATATAATCATATTTCTCTATGTGAGAGATTATTGAGTCAATTCTGAAAAAAATGAATAAAAATGTGACTAAGATCTTCAATGACTTGACCTTTATATATAACCGCCCCTTAGTAAACTTGGTCTTTCTTCTGTAATTTTGAAAACCAATAACAACCAACAGTTTTTTTTTTATCCAAGGGAGTCTTCTATTTGTTTGATAAAATTTGGATGAAAAATGTACATATACTTTCATTGTATTGGTACCCTTAAATACCAACAACCTAGACATTCATTTATATTCAAACTCACGGATTTGTAATTTTTTAAATATCATTTCAGTACATTCCCTTGTGCATTGAGTAAATGGTATTAAAATTTGTCTCTTTTAAAATATTTATGAAATACTAAAAGCATAGTGACATTGACGTGTATACAACAAAAGTAACTTGAAAACAGAAAGCTGATTTTTATTCTAGTTAAGCATATTTTCCCATGATGTTGAAGTCTGAGTAGGACAATCGAACACGTGAGAGATAAGGTTCCGCGGTCTTTAGAATGACACAACACAATTAGGGCGACCCAACAATATCCAGTGCCAATCTTGCCTTTGTAGGACACAGTGTTACACATAAAATTTGTGGGTAGCGACAGGAGATTCCCTGACTAAAAGTTTCCATAAGTTCGTGCATTTGTAAATAAAAAATAGTGATATACATTAATAAATTATGCAACTAATTATATGAGCTTATTTAACGTTTAAGTGTATTCATTACTACTGTCGAATCAATCATTTTCGTGGGGTCAAATGATCGTTTATCAAATAGGAAAAATAATTTGTTAACAATGATAATTTTCTTTCATATGTTGATTCAACATATCCCAGTGAACTCGAAATAAAAGACATCACAGAGTCGTGCACTTCTGCTTCATTAACGGCAAACTAACAACTCAACTTTATGATAAACGAGATGATTTCAATTTCTCCATCGTCAACTTCCCAAATTTATGTAGCAATATTCTATTATCACCTGCATATGGTGTTTACATTTCTCAACTGATTCGATGCACACGAGCTTGTTCTGTATATGGTCAGTTTTTAAATCGAGGCAAGCTACTGACAAACAAGTTGATGGTGCAGGAGTTTCAACAGTCTCGTTGAAAGTAAGCATTTCGCAAATTCTATGGTCGTTATAATGATCTAGTTCGCCAATACAACCTATCATTGGGTCAAATGCTGTCTGACATGTTTCTTATCGATTGTTAGGCCGTTCTACAGATAACTCCGTTTACCTGATCAAGATATAGGGCTCACGGTGGGTATGACCGGTCGATAGGGGATGCGTACTCCTCCTAGACACCTGATTTCACCTCTGATATATCCAGAGGTCCATGTTTTCCCAGCTCTCTATTTTGTATTGCTTATAGGAGCTATGAGATTGATCACTGCTCGTTATCGTCTTCTTTCACATATTAAAACAGAAGTGCGCACCATCTCTCCTTCAATGCTGTGTGTGTGTTGGTTCCTGCTGACAAAGCTTGTAAAAAGATTGCCTTTCTTTGTGAGGCTCACTATTACAACTAGCTCAAATTAATAATTTTTATTTTTAAATTTAATCATCTTACTTCTACTCCAAATTCTCTTTCAAAAGAAGTTCTTAAGAATTAAGCTTCAGTTTAATGAAACGAAGAAACAAATGCATCGATCTAATTCTACACACAAATACCTTGAAGTTGATATCAAAAACATGTTGAAGTTCCTTATTGACAATATCTAACTAGTCTTTGACAATAATATCCTCAGTACACCTTGCTTGGGTGTACGAGGCGACTAATTGGGGCGGTCTTTTGGATGAGACCACATAAACCGAGGTCTCATGTCACATCAGGTGTGGCACGCTAAAGATCCCTTAAAGCCGTAAACGCCGAGCATAACCATGAATTTTGCAGCCCTTCACCGGCAATGGTGACGTTTCCATATGAGTGAAGGATTCTCTTGAGGGACGTTAAACGATATACAATCAACCAATACATCATTTGTAGCCTCATATACCAACAATCAAGATATATTCCTTAAATAAATACATGGATTTGAAAGAAAAAAATCGATATCATTTCAAGACATTCTCTAGTGCCTTGAGTAAATAGAAATGATTGTTGATATATGTCTTAGATATTTCTGAAATACTGAAAGGATCGTGAATTTTTGTTGATGATAATAAAATGCTGAATCTTCTTCTCGTTTAGCATATTTCTTCCATGATGTTGAAGTACGAGTAGGACAGTCGAACACGTGGGAGGAGATGAGCACCTGCGGTCTTATCAAGGAGGCAGCAGAATTTGGACGACCCAGCAAGATCCAGTGTCAGTCTTGCCTTTTGGGACGCTATGTTACACTCAGAATTACCGGTAATGACGCGAGATACACTGACCAAAAAGGAAATCAGTTGAGCATCTGTGAAGTCATTGTATTTGCGAGATAAAACTTGGGGCGAAAAATTTCAGTACCTAGTTGTGATTATTTAGTGCTTTATATATATATATATATATATATATATATATATATATATGCTTAAGTGATATTGGAATATACTGACCAAAAAAAAAAAACGAAAGAAAGAAAAAAAAGAAAAGAAAAAGTATCACAACCACTAATTATAATTAACAGTTCAAGGTCACCCAACTTCAATATATAGTGTGCCCCCAACGAGAACCTATGAATGTCTGACAACGCCTTCCCATGGACGCAATTAAGTCTCTAAAACTGTCTGGGGATGTTATTCCACTCTAACTGCAGAGCTTGAGTCAGTTGTTGCAGAGTCAGAGGCGGTGGTTATCTTTGGTGAATGCGTCTATCCAATCCGTCCTATGCGTGTTCGATAAGGTTCAAATCTGATGATTTGGATGGCCAAGGAAGAATCTGGATATTGTGTCTGCAGAAAATCACGTATTAGACTAGTAGACATTAACGGCAAACTGACAACTCAACTGTATGACAAACGGGATGATTTCAGTTTCTCCATCGTCAACTTCCCATATTTATGTAGCAATATTCCATTATCACCTGCATATGGTGTTTATATATCTCAACTGATTCGACATGCAAGAGCTTGTTCTGCGTATAGTCAGTTTTTAAATCGAGGTAAGCTGCCGACAAACAAGTTGATGGTACAGGGGTTTCAACAGTCTTGATTGAAGTCAGCATTTCGCAAATTATAATTATGGTAGTTATAACGATCTAGTTCGTCAATACAACCTCGCATTAAGTCAAATGCTGTCTGACGTGTTTCATACCGATTGTTAAGCCGTTCTTGGCACACTGATTTTGAGTGCGGATAATTCCGTTTACCTGATCAGGATATAGGGCCCACGACGGGTGTGACCGGTCAACAGGGGTGCCTACCCCTCCTATGCACCTGATCCCACCTCTGGTGTGTCCAGGGTCCGTGTTTGCCAAACTATCTATTTTGTATTGCTTATAGGAGTTATGAGATTGATCACTGTTCGTTATCTTCACCTTGCACAAGCATTATGTGGTCTGTCGCTGTCATACTGAAACACTGCTCCGGGATGCTACATTATTAGAACAACTTGTGGATGTACGACATCAGTATTCCGCGCTCTAATCCTACCACCCTGTGCTCTAATCCCAGCATTCCGTTTTCGATTGCTAACAGTCTGATCTGATATTCTGCAAATCCCAGCAATGACATATGCTATAGATGACGCTTTGTAAATCGTTGACGAAGATGACACAATCGGATGAAGCGATTTTATTATGTTATGTGCTGCTGAAGTCACACGTGGTCGACCTACTCATGGTTTCTTTGCTAATGAAAAGCTATTGTTTACAGGCCTATAAAATGCGCGCGCATTCAACTAACTTGGATGCAAGTGGAAACCGTGTTCCCAAAGTTAAGACAATTTTAGGATCCAGGTTGTATCCTGTTAGTATATTCCTATTCCCTTTATTTAGTAAAGGTCCTATTTCTTTACATGTAACAGCTTAATTAAAACAATCAAAAATCGTACCGATGCCCTTTATTTTTAAAGAACATTAAGCTCTATGTATATCTCATAGATTGAATCAGTCGTGGATGTAGACTTTTTAAGAGTTATTTAAAAAAATCGAGCTTTTTCCTAATTTGGAAAAGTATATTATTTCGCCGCATGAAATGAAAACGTTAAAGGTGTATTTGAGGGTTTTGAAAAGGGAGAGGTGTTGTATGTTCATTTTTAAAAACCCGAAACATTAGCATATATATATATAAATCAAGGTACATGTATGTTTACAATTTATGCTTTCATAATATGACAATTCCTTCAGGAGACTTTATAATGTGAACAACACTTATATTCACCTAATGAACAATGCATTCTTGGACAATCACACTAGTAATACAGTAAAACACGCTTACAGAGAAGTGCTGTGGAATTTTGATTCGTTATAAACGTAATGCGTTATATCCATTAAATGTTTTAAAAAATACAGGGAATGAAAAATCGCTTCGCTGCAAGTGTAAATTTATTTATGCGTGTTCACTGTAACTGGATTTTACTGTATTTTGTAGTACATGATTTATAACTGTTGAGGAATAAAACTGTTCACTGTAACTGGGTTTTACTGTAATTCGAAGTATATGATTTATAACTGTTGAGGAATACAACAGAACTACTTATATTATTATAGTTCACTGAAATTTTATATGTAAAGGAAAATTTGCAATGTACATTTCAAAATTTATTTTAAGAAAATTAGATGTGGAAATAAAAATTTATTTAGAACTACTCTGCCTCTGATGATGTTACATAATAATAGTTGATTCATTGTATTTATTCATTTAATTGAACGACATGTCTTTTCAGTTATTGTATTCTATTTTTTAAGGTCAATACGATGATTTACCGACTTGAGAAGTACAATATTCATAGAGCCTGGAGGGCGGGGTGAATTCTGTACTTCAAGGGTAGCTAAAATCATGATTTTCTTAAAAAGCATGAAGAAGTCCACCGTGTTAAGAGTTTTTGATAGTAAAACACATTTTGACCAAATTATGTTGATGTTAAAACAAATATATGTCCAAGTGGTAGGTAATAAATATACATATATTTCTTTGGGCATTGTGTTTGTTTTTGCAGTCCAAAACTTCTTATTCCATCCTTCAAAGTTCTGAGTGGTAAGATCGTTAGACAGACCAATTGAATCTCCCTCACGTTTTTATAAAACGACCTTATGGCTAATGAATAGTGTTGGTTAGAGGAGTTCACCTTGCATAACTCCTGTTTCCACTGAAAATGGCTCTGCCAATGTTGGTACATTCAATGTCTATGCTGTGGAATCATCATAGTGGTTTCGTTACGTTGACGGTCTTCAGTCAGATTCCACTATTGATGCTCTGGAGTGTTTGTTTTCATAAATTATCATGACTGCGGCTTCTATCTGTTTAGTAGTTATTTTAATCGGTTCTTCTCTTCTTCTTCTTTTGCGTAGAAAATCATAACATCTTACCTTATAACTTTTTTTTGCTCAGTTTTTGAAGCCGGACTGTAACATTGTCAAGAAGCAGACAATGATCCGAGTCTTCTGTTCTCATAGTTTGTATGTCTTTTTCACCCCCTGTTTATATTGCGGTGTGCTCAGCCTGAATTCTGGTAACTCCACTAGTGACCCCATTCTCTTGTGTGGAACGTCCTATAACTACGTCTTTGATTTTACAGAATTAAACATGGCAGTTTTCCATTTACATTCATATTTCCAGCCACAACATAAGTCTATCTTTATCTTTGTTGTCTTGTTCAACTTTTATAATGCATCTGTCACCCACTAACATTTTTATACCTCTCTAAGAATTTCATCCTTTTCTGCCTTATTTGTTAGTACTTAGCATTCAATGATAGCAATATTTTTGTCCACGAACTTTCTCAGATGATTTTTTGACTCACAGGTTTCCTTTCCTTGTTTCCAGTAGACTTTTCTTGTTACATTATTAGCTCACCTGAGCTGAAAATTCAAGTGAGCTATTCTAATCACCCGTTGGTTGTCTGTAAACTTTTCACATTTTCATCTTCTCTAGAACCACTGGGCCGATTTGCATCAAACTTGGTACATATCATCCATGGGTTTAGAGGATTCACGTTTGTTCACATGATGGGCCATGTCCCTTCAAAGGCGAGATAATCACAAAAATGCAAACATAGGGCGGGATCATTTAAAAATCTTCTTCTCAAGAACCACTGGGCCAGAAAAATTAGTTTACATGAAAACTTCCATTGTCGCAAGCCACGCTTATTGTTTCCATTTACACTACGTCAAATGAGGTAGGGTAGGTACTACCGGACTCTGTAATCGTGGCTAGTGATGATGGAAAATTGATGTAGATTAAAATTTGTGCAAATCATGGTCCCGGGTGGGGCCACAATAGGGGATCAAAGTTGTACATGCAAACATATAGGGAAAATCTTTAAAAATCACTTGGCCAGAAAAGTTGAGATTAACATGAAAGCTTCCTGACATAGTGCAGATTCAAGTTTGTTCAAGTAATGGCCCCTGGGGGTAGGGTGAGGCCACAATAGTGGATCAAAGTTTTACATGCGAATATATAGGAAAATCTTTAAAAATCTTTTCTGGGTCAGAAAAGTTGAGATTTACATGAAATCTTCCTGACATACAATAGATCCAAGTTTTTGCAATTCATGATCCCCAGGGGTAGGGTTTGGCCACAATGGGGGGTCAAAGTATAATATGCTGATATACATGCATGGGGAAAATCTTTAAAAATATCTCTTGAACTATTAAACCTAGGGCTTTCATATTTTGTATATACATGTATATATTTTTTACAGAAAGACCTCTCATGTAATTCAATGACATGTGATCTTAACCTGGAAGTTTGACCTATTTTAATATAAATCTATACAATGCATGCATGTCCTGGACTATTTAAAGTAGATCTTTCATATCTTGTATATATATTTAATAATTTCTTATGGCAAGACCTTTCATTTCATATTATGATCTTTGACCATGTCACCTTCAACTCGGAGTTTGACCTACTTTTAATAAAAAATAACCTATTAAATATATTCTTAACTATTTTAGGTGGGGCTTTCATATTTTGTATATCGATTCTTTATGGCAAGACCTTGTACACAGTGTTGTTTGATCTTTTGACATTGTAGTTTGACTTACTATATAAAAAAATCCCTGACCAATTCAATATCTCCTAAACTATTTAAGGAAGGCTTTCATATTCTGTATACAGGTTCTTTATGGTAAGACATTATTTTGTGAAGCTTACCTTGTGACCTTGATGTTTTATGTACTTTTTAATAAAAATTCTTACCTATTTAATACCTCCTGAACTATTTAAGATGAGAGCTTTCATATTCTGTACATAGATTTCTTATGACAAGTTTCTTTGCTACATGTATATGAATTCATTTTCAGTATTATTGTGATCCTTTGGGGCTAGGTTGGGGCTGCAATATGGGGTCAAAATATTTCCTGGGAATAAAGATTGATAAAACAAGAGATGTTTGTAAAACACATATGCCCCCCCCCATGGTGCAAAATTGAAAAGGGTTATACACACACACATCATTTAATTGAGAGTAGTATCATTAATTCAAAATATTGAGCAGACAATATCTTCCTATGTCAAGAGTGGATTGACCATATGACCTAAAAATCAATAGGGGTCATCAACTCCTGAAGATGTACCAGTGTACCAAGTTTGATGTCTGTCAAGCAAAGGGTTCTCAAGATATTGAACGGACAGTATATTCCTATGTCCAATTTGACCCTTGACTTTTGACCATGCAACCTTAAAATAATTAGTAGTCATCTTCTCCTGAAGATGTACCAGTGTACCAAGTTTGATGTCTGTCAAGCAAAGGGTTCTCAAGATATTGAGCGGACAGTATATTCCTATGTACAGTTTAACCCTTGACCTTTGACCACGCGACCTCAAAATCAATAGTTGTCATCTTCTCCTGAAGATGTACCAGTGTACCAAGTTTAACGTCTGTCAATCAAAGGGTTCTCAAGATATGGAGCAGACAGTATATTCCAATGTCCAGTTTGACCCTTGACCTTTAACCATGTGATCTGAAAATCAATAGGGGTAACTTTCTCCTTAAGAAGTACCAGTGTACCAAGTTTGATGTCTGTCAAGGGAAGGGCTCTCAAAATATTGAACGGGCAGTATATTCCTGTCTAGTGTGACCCTTGACCTTTGACCATGTGACCTCAAAATCAATAGTGGTCGTTTTCTCCTGAAGTCATATCAGTGTACCAAGTTTGATGTCTGTCAAGAAAAGGGTTCTCAAGATACTGAGCAGACAGTATATTCCCATGTCAAGTTTGACCCTTGACCTTTGACCATGTGACCTCAAAATTAATAGGGGTCATCTTCTCTTGAAGATGTACCAGTGTATAAGGTTTGATGTCTGTCAAGCAAAGGGTTCTCGAGATGTTTAATGGACAGTATATTCCTATGTCCAGTTTAATCCTTGACCTTTGACCATGTGACCTCAAAATCAATGGGGGTCATCTTCTTCTGAAGATGTACTGGCGTACCAAGTTTGATGTCTGTCAAGCAAAGGGTTCTCTAGATATTGAAAGGTCAGTATATTCCTATGCCCAGTTTAACCCTTGACCTTTCACCAAATGACCTCAAAATCGATAGGGGTCATCTACTCCTTAGGATGTACCAGTGTGCCAAGTTTGATGTCTTTCAAGCAAAGGGTTCTCAAGATATTGAGCGGACATTATATTCCTATGTCCAGAGTAGATTGACCCTTGACCTTTTGACCTGAAAAACAATAGGGATCCTCTTCTACTCATAACTAACCCACATATGAAATATCATTATCATCAAGTGAATGGTTCTCAAGATATTGAGCGGACAACACATGGTCTACAGACCGACCGACAGGTGCAAAACAATATGCCCCCTCTTTTTCAAAGGGGGGGGGGGCATAAAAATCTTTAAATATCACAACAGCTGAACAATGGCAAGGCCAAGATGACTCAGGTGAGCGATGTGGCCCGTGGGTCTCTTGCTTCTATTAGGTGTTTCTTCCATTGTTTTCATTCAGCTTCATTTCCATTAAACTTTACTCGTTTCCAATAGACCTTTTTCGCTTCTATTACACTTTTCTATCTTCCAACAGACTTTTCTTGCTTTCATTAGACTTATCGAGTTTCCATTCACCTCTTCTTTGAATATTTGATGTCAACTGGTGATCATTGCTGCATCAACATTCGTGTGATGGTCATCGTCATTCGTGTGTGTCTGTTCAGATTATTATTTCTTCTGTGGTTGACAACTACACACTTTTTATAACCATGTATTTCTTCACAATACAGACAAAATGAAGAAAGTATTTTGATGCATTATCACTTTATATACATGTACCCATTTGGGTCCCAACTTAGATCCCCTTGTCCATGGGTCATAATTTTCACAGATGTGGTAGAGAGATCCACTCTCTTCATAACAATACATAGAGTTCTTCTTTCTTTCTTTTTTTCAGCAGTGCAGAGGTAAAAAAGAATTTTAAAGAATTGATACATTTTCAATAAGAGAGCACCATCCTAGCAACAGTATCCCTGACCCAGTGGCCATGAATTTCACCTCATGGTTATACAGTTTGCCTACTGATGTCCCTAAATAAAGAGGATTTTTAAAGATTGCTAAATGTTTTAAGGTTTTGACCCCAATCCTAGCACCAGGCCTGGAGGTTATAAAACTTTTTTGAGCACATTCTCAAACTCAGACTCAAACTATGTTCTCTAAATCGTACACATACTCAAAGGTGAAGGTTATAAAACTTTTATAAAATCATTCTCACACTCAAATGGAATACATGCTCAAGATCTTTCGAGTATGTTTCAAAGCTTGCTCCGGGTTATACCCAAAACAAAAATGGCTGAGTTTGAGTATGAGTACGATAAAAGTTTATAACCTTCAGGCCAGGTTCCCTGATGCAGGGGCCATGAATTACCACCACTTGGAAGTTTGAAGGTCTCAATAATTCTAAAGGTTTGTCTGCCATTCATTATACTTATTTTAAAATAAGGAGTTTCAGCCTTATGTGCAGACATGCACGAAGAGGATTAAGTAAGTAAGTAAAATAAGGAGTATCACAATATGGAAATTTTTATACAGTTTTTATTGGGCAAATGTAAATACTGTTTAACAGCAATGATGTTCATAAAACAACTGGTATCACAGACTGCGAATGTGGTAACGAGAAGCGAGAAACACCGCAACTATGATTCCTTCACGTGTCTGTCATATCTCTACTATCCATAGCAAGTATCAGAGGCCATAGCCCCCCAAAACAGCACTGCCTGATATCCCTAGTCCTCTCTAGAATCAAATCCCTAATCAGATCCTTTATGTTTGAGCGAGTGGATGTTATTTACATGTGGATATCTGCAATGTTATTTTCCTCAACTCAACTGAGCACCAAACCAAATCAAGTCCTCGCAGTCCGTAATCGATAGTGGAACCTTCCACAGCTCTACGCTTACATCTCCTCAGCCCCTAGGCTCCATTCGTGTTATTTTTTCTTCGCGGCGGCATCTTGCGCTGCTTTCTTTGCTTTCACCATTTCCACCAGTTCCTACAATCACAGAAAGGAATTCAATATTTGGAATAGTAAGTTCTCGCTGAATGTAACACACTAGTTCAGTAATATCGCTGAATGTAACACACTAGTTCATTAATATCGCTGAATGTAACACACTAGTTCAGTTCTTCACCTACAGTAGTGTTGTATATTCATCATATTTCAAATTTCAAACATCGCTTTTCCATTTTGAAAATCATGGGTTTAACAGTGAAATGTAACAAAACTCCTCATAATAATGAACAGAATAGTCCTATGTATAATTCAATCCTAACCCTCTGACTGATGAATTCTCAATAAAAAGCCATGGGCCACAACGTCCACCACTCAAATCAACTTATTTACACAGACTGGAGACTCACAGGGTCGAAACACTATTCAAGACCTAACAATAAGCTCCAACGTGCCATCGGACCACCCTAGACATGACTTAGAATCAGTATTCACTACTAGCCCAATGACCCTGGCTACCAGATTTTTTGTTGGGAAAGCAAAATTGCTGTGTAGAATTTCAATTAGGTTAGTGATAAATGTTAAAGGGCTAGTGCTTTGAAATAATTGTCATGAATACTGCAGAACGATTGCATATTATTTTGACAAAATGTAAGTTTGTTGGATGTACTGACCTTGTAACGTTTCATGCAGTCCTTTTTACTTCGGCTGGAGATACAATCACTGATTCTGTCCCACCGGTCCGCGGTGCTGGCGGGGTACGTCTTCAGGGCCTGCTCCAGGAGTTTCTGCTCCTCGGGGGACCACGGGGCAGGGTTTGTCCCCGCCTCTCTCACTTGCTGCTCTCCAACACCTGCAGATGTGGATATCGTTATGAAATTCCTCACACAAATTTTCTGTTCTACATTTTCTTTCTAAAGCAATTACTTATTAACATAACTTTGTTTATCATCAGACTTCTAGTAGTGGGAAATTGAATAAATATTAGTTAGTAAATAAACTTTAATATACAGTAGTATTTTATCTAGACAGAAACAAGATGTGTTTGTGAAACACAAATGCCCCCGATAATGGCCAATTCCAAAGATGGCTAAGGTCACAAGGACAAATATCTTGGTACCAATAGAAAGATCTTGTCACAAGAAATGCTCATGTGCAATATGAATGCTCTAATATTTACCATTTAGAAGTTATGACCAATGTCAAATTTTTTAAAAGTAGGTCAAAATCAAACATCAACAATGTTGGTACCCATGGAAAGGTCTTGTCACAAGGAATACTCATGTGAAATATCAAAGATAAAACACCGATTAAGTATCCTAGACTTCTGCTACATACACCTATCCTCACAATACTTACTCTCAAACCTTTCGCTGACTACGCCCTCGTTAGGTTTGGCTTGTACATGTGCAGTTTTTAACTTTTTCTCAAAATTCTCAAACGCTTTCTTGTCTGCATTTTGCTTCAGGAAAAAGTCTGAAATAAAAATCATTAACAGTTTTATATCATGATCTGACAGCTAACTGATTTCTGATAGGACATTATAGGGTTATTGAACTTATATTGGTGAATATTGGCACGAGTTGGCAGTAAAATGGACGAGCTTGCGAGTGCATTTTGACAGCCAACGAGTGCCAATATTCACCTATGTAAGTTCAATAACCCTTTTATTACATAGCTAAAGTATTTAGTTGTTAAATTATATCCCTTTTCACTCAAACTACTCCAAAATAGACGACAATACATCAATATTGGCAGTGTGCAATATTTAACCCGTCATTAATGCATGAAGCAAACTGATTTTGTAAATAGGGACATAATAATTTATGTACAGTAAAACATTTTGCTTAAGTAAATATCAAATACCGGCTCTGTCAGATTCGGAGGACCGTCGTCTGCCATTTTGGCTTGTTTACGTTGTTACGGTAACGTCAATATTGAACATTCATACTCGGAATGTTTCGGGCGCATACAATTTATGGAATGAAAATTTAGCGTTCAATAAATTCTCAGGATATTGAATGCTAACATTCTCTAGATTTTACGCAGATTTTATACTAGACTATTTATTAGCTATATAATAATTGATGATATTGTACAGGTTTCATTATTAGCTCCGACCACATTTTAGTGCTATAGGGTGGACAAAACATATTTTACAATAAGAGAAATATGTTTATTACATGACAGGTGATGAAAGTATTTTCTGACAAAACATGAAACATATATACTGTACATGAGCTAGGAACACTACCCTTCGGCTCAGGAGAGCTAAAAAATATTGTAGCCTTGCCGTTCTTGAAAAGATTTCCAAGAGTTTTCCTACATATATCTATGTGAATTTCAAACTGCCTGTCATACATGTATGTCAGCTCTTGACATGGTGGGAACAAACTTGGGTCTACATTTTATGAAGTAGCTTTCATACCAATTTCACAAAAGGAACTCTAATAATAGGATTAGCAACACAAAATGAACTCTAATAATAGGATTAGCAACACAAAATGAACTCTAATAATAGGATTAGCAACACAAAATGAATGCAAGATTTCAGTATCCACAAAGACAGACTGTCACGATTTTATGCAGATACTGTATCAATTCCTTGCTATTAAGAATCTACAGTATTCAGAATAACATATTAAACTGTCATCTACATACATGTACATCTACAATGTTTATACAGTATTCAGAACAACAGATTAAACTGTCATCTACATACATGTACATCTACAATGTTTATACAGTATTCAGAACAACAGATTAAACTGTCATCTACATACATGTACATCTACAATGTATATACAGTATTCACAATAATAGATTAAACTGTCATCTACACACATCTACAATGTATATACAGTATTCAGAACAACAGATTAAACTGTCATCTACACACATCTACAATGTATATACAGTATTCAGAACAACAGATTAAACTGTCATCTACACACATCTACAATGTATATACAGTATTCAGAATAACAGATTAAACTGTCATCTACACACATCTACAATGTATATACAGTATTCAGAAAAACAGATTAAACTGTCATCTACATACATGTACATCTACAATGTATATACAGTGCATATTGATGCATCAATAACAAAGGCCTATAGTTCCTGGACATTTACAGAATGATTTGCTGTATTTTTTTTTCTTGACATTTACAGAATGAATTGGTGTATTTTATGACATTAACAGAATGATTTGGTGTATTTTTTTTGGACACAGAATGAATTGCCACCTTACCATCTTTCTGCAGTTCCTTTGTCTTGCTAAGAACATCTTTCGCATTCTTGTTGCTGTTTGGGACATGCTGTTGGATGAAACTGGCAATCACTTCCCACCTGGGGAGCAACAGATATCATTTTAAAATATAAAAAGAAAAAACTCACAGAAATAAACACTCACCCACAGTGAAATCATTTTTCTTGAAGCCAAATTTTTAAGATTTGAGAAAATAATGTCTTGAGGTTGCAGAGTTTGCCATTAACTATGATTATATTTCCCTTGTTCATGGAGGAATATAATTCCTGTTCATGTGCTCACTATGTAAACAATGCTCACATTGAATAGTATGGCTGTGCATTGTGAGGGGGAAAAGTATTACGATGTATCATGATATTGCATAAAAATATCGCAACATATCATGATATATCAAATTTTTATCAAGACTGTGTTTTTCTATAATTATTTTTTGATTTAAAGGGTAGAAAATGTAGGTTAAATCATTCCTTTGCACTCCTCTTCAACAAGTCTTATCCTTATTGTCTTTAACAGTTGTTTTATTGTACTTTCTAGCTACAACTAAGATATAAATTCAAGAGAAAAATAAAAATTTATTTTTTATTTTTATTTTAAAAAAAGTTGATAATTCTGCCATGGTTGTTTACACAGATACTCTAATTCTAAAACCAAAAATTTGCGCATTATATACTTACAGAAAATATCGAAAAACATCGATCTTTCATTTTACCGTTTCCTTCATGATTATCCATGAAAATATGACCTTTAACCATGAGAAATAAAGGGTATCTTCCTTTCACCAAGGGGAAGAAGATGAGTTCTAGATTTAATGAACGAAAGTAAAAGTGAGAAAGCTCACATACCCCACGCTCCAACGTTGCTTGACAATGCCACACATAATGAATGGTAATGCTGTGCATCACTGCCAGAACAGGACAGATGGGCTCGAAATTCTAAATTCAAAAGAGGCATAACTCCCAGAAAAATTATTGAATCAGAATGTTCTGAGAATATGGACATCTACACTGTGTGTCCTTAATAACTACAAAGTTTCATGAAATTCTGTTGAGCAGTCTCAAAGGAATGCGCTGACAAGAAAGGGACTGACAGACTCAAAATCTGAGTTCAAAAGTTGAAAACATTAGACCCTCTGCAACTTCATTGCATGGAGTATAATTATGTTGGCATTATTAGCTGATTAGTACTAGTTTCATCCTTCCCACAAGGCGATGATGGATGAACAGACAGACACAGAAACACTGCACCACACCATAACACACCTTGTCTATGATGTTTGAATAAGTGTATGCAGTTTGATAACTCTACCCTTATTGGCACTGTTCCAGTCTCGTTTTGTGCCTGTCAAAATTTGACCTTGACCTTGAAAAGCGATTGGCTTCTTTATCTAATCATTGGGAACAAGTGCACTACGTTTGATGATCCTAACCTTATAAGTACTGTTCTTATCTCACCCACAGACTGACAGACAGACAGACACACAACACCATAATACAACCTGTCGTATGCGTATGATAACAAAAATTACCCATCCATGAAAATCATTTATTTCACAGAATTAATTCAAATGCATGTATCTTAAATGAAAAATTGGTAAATCTAAATTTGCTCCTTTAGGATGAGGACGAAACTGGTTAAGATAAATCTGGGGCAAAAATCTCCTGGTATACAATGTTCATTGCAAATGTATCGTGAAATCGTGTACCTCTCCTTAGTGCCGGCTGGGAACAGATTAACTGCTTTAATCAAACATTGAATTTCTGTTTCCAACCAGGTCTTCTTTGAACTTTGTGAGTTATCTCCCCCTTTCTGCTTCTGTAGTGCTTCCAGGTGTCTCTGTTTTTCCTCTTCTATTTCTTTGTTCAATTCTTGTACCTATAATCAATTTTTCAACCGTGACTTTAGTTGTGTTTTTCATGTAACATCTATGTAGCATTGATATATATTATTAATTTTCTAGAAGGAGATGCATTTACACATTGCATGGTCAACTTCATTAGTTGAAAATTTGACCTTCACCTACATAAATGATCTTGAACTTGTAACAAACAAAATTCTAATTGTTCATGTCAAAATGCCTTGTGCATGAAGGAAACGGAACCCTGCAGCAGTTTATGTGTTCCAACATCCTGTGTTATCAAATAAAAAACAACATGTAGTGTCCTGTGTTATCAATTAAAAAACAACATGTAGTGTCCTATGCAATGTTAAAATCAGGAAATATAGGCAAGATAGAAATGTTTTCCAGAAAATGTTTCAGATCAAGGCGACAGAGGTAAAAAAAATGGCCAAAATAATTTAGAAGCAAGCAGAACTGGTCTTTAAGGGATTGCTTGGTAATGAAAAAAGAAATACCACCTGGATTGGCACAAAAAAGGGTGCCCCTCTTTCTTTAGGGAGTGCATGAAATGAAAAGCAAAATCACGGAATGTGGACTTAGTAGAAAAGTATACACAGTCATCCATTATAGTGTTTGAAGTTGCACACAATAAAAAGTCTAGTAATACAGTGATACTGACCACTTGGAGGAATGCCTCCTTAGCATTACTGCCTTCTCCCTCAGCCATCGCTTCATTCAGTGTCTGTAACCTGTCACAAAACAGATCAAGAACACCTAAAAACATTTCATTGTGTTACAAGATATTGTCACACTCATTCAAAGTTTTCCAAAATTCAGATTTAACAACAGCCCTCATTTCCCAAAGTTTTGCGAGCTTGGGCTTGTGAATACTGTGACCGTTTTTTCACCTGAGCAGTGAGAGTTGGTCTGCTATTCTTTCAACATCTGCCATGTTGGTTACTTTCTCATCCTCTGTTTCAGCAAAATAGTTCTTATCCTTAAAAAAAATCATAAAAATTTAATGCATGTTTGTTGAAGATATTTTGTCTCATGAAAAGCACACAAGACATCTGCCAGTAGTGACATCTAATCTGAGATTTTATATAATCCACATTTCCCTGAAGTACACAAGACATCTGTCAGTAGTGACATCTAATCTGAGATTTTATATAATCCACATTTCCCTGAAGTACACAAGACATCTACCAGTAGTGACATCTAATCTGAGATTTTATATAATCCACATTTCCCTGAAGTACACAAAACATCTGCCAGTAGTGACATCTAATCTGAGATTTTATATAATCCACATTTCCCTGAAGTACACAAGACATCTGCCAGTAGTGACATCTAATCTGAGATTTTATATAATCCACATTTCCCTGAAGTACGCAAGACATCTACCAGTAGTGACATCTAATCTGAGATTTTATATAATCCACATTTCCCTGAAGTACGCAAGACATCTACCAGTAGTGACATCTAATCTGAGATTTTATATAATCCACATTTCCCTGAAGTACACAAGACATCTACCAGTAGTGACATCTAATCTGAGATTTTATATAATCCACATTTCCCTGAAGTACGCAAGACATCTGCCAGTAGTGACATCTAATCTGAGATTTTATATAATCCACATTTCCCTGAAGTACACAAGACATCTGCCAGTAGTGACATCTAATCTGAGATTTTATATAATCCAAATTTCCCTGACAAGACTGTACACCACTAAACTGGAACAGCTTGGTACAGTCTCGACCAAACTCAAAGATCGAATCATGACATATTTTCAAGACCTGAAGGAGCACAAGTCCGGTCAATATATTCTGTTTGCTGTCAACCAGGATGTTGATTCAGCCCTGCAGAGGGCATATAAGCACGACGCTGACAGTGATAATTTGTCTTCCTAGAGCCGTAAACATAGTCCAAATAGGCATGTTGAAAATGATGACACCTTTCGTGGTTCATTTTAAACCCACTGCTAAGAAATGCCGGTTTCTTCTTCTCCTGTAGCACTAGGTGGTATGATCTTGAATGGTCGTAACATCCAAGTATTGAAGAGCAGTCAAGCCACTCATCTGTATCAACACCTACTCCCATAGTCTCACAACTCCTCATTTTCGAGAACTACGCACGCAGACGAGAGAGTATCAGTAGTATCGAGTCTATCAGACACAGCCACAATTGGAAGACCCCCATGCATGTGCAGCTGGACACTCTAATGCACATAAAAACTCGGAAACGAAACATGGTTAATGCTTTGTTCCACCTGCATCTCTCGATCTCCTATAATAGGGTGCTGAGCATCTCCATGGATTTGGTGAGCAGAATCTGCCGCTTCGTCCAGAAGGAGGGTCCATTTTGTCACACTGGGCTGGGGAGATCAATTCACAAATGGGGCAATAAATAACTTTTGATCATAACCTCAGTTCAAGAAGTGCTTGTTGAAGTCTCTGAGTATACATAATATTCTTACCGTACATCACATCTCAGCTACAGCATTCAAACAGGGTAGCTATTGTTTGCAACTTCCCAGACAGTTGAAAATAGACACCAGGAAGAGGGGTAAATCATCAGGAGACGAGTTGAGGCATCTAGTTCCACCCTAGGGAACTGACACGCAACCACGAAAACAGAGAAGCAAATCATCAGCACAAACCACAAAGACATGCTTTGTATACAACCACGAGGTGTTGCTGTAGACTCCCTGTGCAGTTAGGAGGAGGCAAATACGAGAAGACTACTCCATGCCCAAGATGCAGTGAGGCGGGGCTATAGTAAGGTGTCGATCTTAACATTGGACACAGATATTTAATCCTTGCAGTAACAGCAGCTGGACATCGATAAACAACATGGGAAACATGGAAATCCTGTAATGATGTCACTATAGCTTTCTGTGCATTAGTTGTTATGCCAAATCATTGCAGTTGTAGATGATCACATGGATCCACTGGAGTGTTTTGTTGCCCTGATCTACGATCGAACCAGCAGCCTAGAACATGTCAATGAGGCTTGCAAGCATCTCTTCACCCAGAGTGGCAGATCAATAGAGGCCATCCCCCAACTCGAGAAGCTCTCAGTATACCAGAGAGCTGCCTACCAAACCGGCTTCTGTTGGGTACATGTATCGGTCAGATGACGATTTCCATACCAGAGATTCCTTCGCCAAGTAAATAGAATTGGGCTCAGATTAATAATGACTTTGGTATGTATAGGTCAATCCTACCGCAGGCACCTGGGGCATTCCGGCAATTTATAACATGTGAATGCAAGATGGGTTTCAGAGAACAGTGCGTTAAGGCCACATTCCAGTGCACAGCTCTGTGCCACTGCGGAAGAGAGTATACAAGATTGTTTACAGGAGAGATTACAAACTTGTACACAATCATGTAGAATACTATATCACTTGGATCCAAGCCTTTTCTGTGCACTATATTTTATATAAAAGTCAAATAGGAGCACTCCTAGGGTGTTAAAGTGACATATCCCGTTCATTTTCTTCGCGTTTCCTAAGTTTGTTTTAAAAAGTTCAAAACTATTTTTGGTAAGAAGGGCCAAATAAATGGTGTGTAAGCTTTAACATATTTAACTGGCATCCTGCTTATGTGGGAAAAACGTAATTGATGTGCTTTTTGATAAGTAAATATAGTTATATTGACATGGATCCTGTTTCGCATATTACTCGAAAATGGCCATTTTAACAGAATGACCGCCATTTTGGCCCAAGGAGAAATTTGGAATGTCCCTATATCCAAAACTTTTCCTAGCAGAATGCTCTATCAGTGTACCAAATTTCATGCTTGTATCACTAATAGCACAATCTTCCCACATATTTGCTGGGCTAAGAGAAATGGGTGTTGATAAAAAAGGTCTGTAAGCCTCGTAACCCTGACTTTGAAGAGAAGTGGGTGGTGATGGAAGGTTTGTAATATTTTTTACCCTGACTTGGAAAAGAAGTGGGTGGTGAGAAAGGTCTGTAACCTCGGTAACCGCGACTTTGAAGAGAATTCATTAGTAACCTAAGAGTTTGTAACTTTATAACTCTTGTATCCCTGTCTCAGCAGAGAGGTGTATGAATAGCATATTTCTGCTTTCTAGAACATATGTTAAGGAAACATCAACATTCTCCCAAGTGTAACCTGGTCACAGAATTGCCAATTGGGGAAACTGTTCTAATTTCTTGTCGTATCCATCCATAGAATTCTCCCTGCAAAATCAGTGCTACAGAAATGCTTCCTCATTATATCTATCAATCGGTGCTACAGGGATGCTTCTTCATTATATCTATCAATCAGTGCTACAGGGATGCTTCCTCATTATATCTATCAATCAGTGCTACAGGGATACTTCCTCATTGATATCTAAACTGCTCGGTAGGCGGAGCGTTACAAATATTGTCAGATCTGTGACGTAATGTTAATAGCAGACGTTATATAATCGATCTGCTGAAAGGAAGTGCACGTTTTCGTGGATGTTGGAGGATAACCTCCTATTCGCGCCGAGATCGAGAAATATTATTTTGAATTATAAAAAAAACGCCTCGTTAGCCGAAACTTTTATGTTTCAAATAGCATTTCTATTCAATTACGACTCAAAAATATCCACCGATCGTTTCCCTAAAATTAAGTCACGTCGTGATGTCAGCTTCCGAAAGGAGAAAGAAAACAAACTGTAGGGTCTAATATTTTGAAAGATATTTAAAGTGTTTGGTTTGATATTGACTGGTTACACTGACACAATGTCTGCTCTGAGTACACCAGTGTACATCCAATAAAATTACACACACTGGTAGAGAGTTAAGTTGTCCGTACATCGCCGTGTATGTGTATCGATTTCGGAATACAACCGATTACTTTTTTATTGAATATGGAAATACAGTGTACAACAATATAACAAGTCTTTCTTTTAAACACCACATCAGTGATTAAAATACCACATTAAAATACCACATCAGTGATTAAAATACCACATCAGTGATTAAAACACCACATTAAAACACCACATCAGTGATTAAAACACCATATCAGTGATTAAAACACCACATTAAAACACCACATCAGTGATTAAAACACCACATTAAAACACCACATCAGTGATTAAAACACCAGATTAAAACACCACATCAGTGATTAAAACACCACATCAGTGATTAAAACACCACATCAGTGATTAAAACACCACATTAAAACACCACATCAGTGATTAAAACACCACATCAGTGATTAAAACACCACATCAGTGATTAAAACACCAGATTAAAACACCACATCAGTGATTAAAACACCAGATTAAAACACCACATCAGTGATTAAAACACCACATCAGTGATTAAAACACCACATCAGTGATTAAAACACCACATCAGTGATTAAAACACCACATCAGTGATTAAAACACCAGATTAAAACACCACATCAGTGATTAAAACAGCAAAGCATTTACTTGAAACTTATCCTGAGTGATCGGAATTTCAAGTTTGAATGATTTGTGTAGTGTTAAAATCATGTCTATATCTCTTTAAATTTTTTCGATATAAGAAAAGAGTTATGGAATGGATATTTCATGAAATAGCAAATTTGTGCCCCCCTCTGAACAAAACTATATTCCTCATGCCTAATCTATAACTGCTTGATATGCATGTTCTTTACAACTTTAAACTCCCATGATACATATATTTATTACTAACTTGATCCGAATAGTCAGATCACGTCGAGTTGACAGGTGCGGATTATCAGATCACACGAGACGCGAAGCAGGTGTTCGTGTTGCCCAAATACAAAATTAAAATTAGTGTACAAACGGTCCCCTGGAAACACCAGAGGTGGGATCAGGTACCAAGGAGTTAAGCATCCCCTGTTCACCGGTCATATTCGCCGTGAACCCTATATATTGGTCATGTTTTACGAAGTCATCTTTAATAATAAGCAGTACATAAAGGTCTAGCCACTGGTATGAAAAACAACACATTTAATTAGTTCATGAACATAAAATTCTTGGTAAAACTAATTTAGTAGTCACCCGAATAATTTGTAATTCACTGTAATCTTATATGCAAACTGACAAAGTGTAAAATGAACATACAATGAACATATCAATAATTCAGTTTAATTCTCCTTTATTTTAGGGGATGGGGAAATAATATCCAGAACTATAATGTATTTGTCGATTAATTAAAACGCTCTAATAATTCTTGTTTATTAACTGTGTTTATTCATTCATATAAATGAAACATGAAAATGGGCATTGTTGAGATCTCAGTACGATGATTTAGCCATCTGAGAATTCCAGTATTCACTGAGCATGGAGGAGGTGAATCTTACACACTCTGGGGGCAGACTTGTCATTGTATTGACTGGAGAAAGTGTCAATAATTGTTTTATTATATGATTGAATAATTTGATACATTGAACATCTAGTGCACGGGTATAGCTAGAGTGCGGGAAATAGTCCAAAATGATTAGAAATGCGAGCATGAAATCTGCTACTAAAGGTTACCAAATTCTTCAAAGGGCATCAAAGCTACAGTACAAACCTAGTCGAACGTTATTCGAAAAGTTGGTTTTAATTGTACGTATGGCACGTCAAATTCACAAAAATTAGCTAAACATAGTTTCACAGTTGATAAACTAGGTTTATCGACTGTAAACTATAGTTTACGGACTGTAAACTATAGTTTACGGACCGTAAACTATAGTTAACGACGTTAATCTATATTTCACATCTGTAAACTAAAGTTAACAGATAATCTATGTTTCACAAGCGTAAACTATAATTAACAATGAAAACAATCATTAGCGATTGCAAAACATAGTTTATCTGATAAATACGGTTTCGCGATTGTAAACTACGGTTTACAAGTCATAGTTTATCTGATAAATATAGTATCACAATTTGTGAAACTAGGATTAACAATTGTGAACTATAGTTAACAAATGTAAATTATAGTTTACAAATGTGAATCTGTATTTATCAGCAAAATCTATTGTTAACGTTTATTTAAAGACAGATAAGCTTGGATTAGCATTTGTAAACTATAGTTTACAACCGTTAAATATAGTTTTACGGATGAAAACTATAGTTAACGAATCGTTAACTGTAGTTTACAGTTCGTAAACTATAGTTTACAGTCGATAAACCTAGTTTATCAACTGTGAAAGTATGATTAGCTCATTTTTGTGAATTTGGAGTGCCATATGTACGACTAAAAATAATTACCACTCATCAAGTAAGAATTTATTTTTCGCCCCATGTTGGAAAAATCTGCTACTAAAGGTTACCAAATTCTTCAAAGGGCATCAACGCTACAGTACAAACCTAGTCGAACGTTATTCGAAAAGTTGGTTTTAATTGTACGACTAAAAATAATTACCACTCATCAAGTAAGAATTTATTTTTCGCCCCATGTTGGAAAAATCAAATGTTCTACTCACCTATTAGACACACGGAGGTTAACATAATGTTGTTAGTTGTTTTCAAATCTCCTATAATCAATTACATAATAGAAATCATTTGCACCAATGATTTGATTAAAGAAAGACACTTGTGTTTTTTTTAGATCGATGTAAACTAACAACTCAATTTTATGATAAACGGGATGATTTCAGCTTTTCTATCGTCAGCTTCCTATATATCTATGCAACGATATTCCGTTATCACCTGGGTATGGTGTTTATATATCTCAACTGATTCGATACGCAAGAGCTTGTTCCACGTATGATCAGTTTTTAAATGGAGGCAGGATACTGATAAACAAGTTGATGATGTATTCGTTTCAACAGTTTTGTTGAAAGTGAGTATTTCACAAATTCTATGGTCGTTATAACGATCTAGTTTGCCAATACAACCTATCATTGGGTCAAATGCTGTCTGACGTGTTTCATACCTATTGTTAAGTCGTTCTCGGCATACTGATTTTGACTGCGGATTGCGCCGTTTACCTGATCAAGATATAGGGGTCACGGCGAGTGGACTGGTCGACAGGGGATGTTTACTCAGGATATAGGGCCCACGACGGGTGTGACCGGTCAACAGGAGTGCTTACTCCTCCTAGGCACCTGATCCCACCTCTGATTTGTCCAGGGTCCGTGTTTGCCCAACTATCTATTTTGTATTGCTAATAGGAGTTATGAGTTTGACCACTGTACGTTATCTTCACAATTCATAGTTTTTACATACTAATTTTGACGACGAACTACCCCCTTTACCAAATCAGGATATAGGGCTCACAACTGGTGTGATCGGTCGACATGGGATGCTTACTTCTCCGAGGCACACGATCCCACCTCTAGTGTGTCCAGGGGTCCGTGTTTGTCTGATCCCACCTCTAGTGTGTACAGGGGTCCGTGTTTGTCTGATCCCACCTCTAGTGTGTCCAGGGGTCCGTGTCTGCCCTACTTTTAATTTTGTATTCTATATTGAGATTAAGAGATTGATCACTGTTCATTATTTTTACTTTTAAATGACTCTTTGTGATTTTATATCATGTGTGTCATTTGTAGTGGGTGCTCGTTTGATGTGTATCATTTCTTATTGTAGAATCTTGGGATTGATCTAGTGTCCGGTTTAAAGTGATAAAAAAAAAACTTGTGACCGGTACGAATTTCGTGATTTATCATCCGGTAACTTACTGTGCACTGATGTACGAATTTATTTTGAGATGATGTACGCTTTCCGAGGTTTTTACCAGTAAAGTATATCAAAGTGCAGCGTACCCGGTTTTCTAAAGACGAAGTTATTTGTTACTGGTGTCTTTGAAAACAAATTGTAGGGTGTCCAATCCGCAACCATGAAATATTCAAATCTAAGAAGTTTATAACAGAGTTGGTGACTGTTCTTCGCCAAGCGCCTACTATCAAAAGTACACGTGCCTGCTCTTTTGGTAGTGACCTTGAAATGGAGGTCGCATGTAACAGAATCCTCACTAGTATGGCCAAGCGTGGTCTTTCACCTACAGCTGGTGCTGTATCTATTTAGTGAAAAGTTCTCGAATGAACGCAAACAACAAACAAAAAAGGTGAAATAATAAGAATTGAATTATGAAAGGTGAAGATAACGAACAGTGATCAATCTCATAACTCCTAAGCAACACAAAATAGAGAGTTGGACAAACACGGACCCCTAGATATACCAGAGGTGGGATCAAGTGCCTAGGAGGAGTAAGCATCCCCTGTCGACCGGTTACACCCGCCTTGAGCCCTATATCTTGATCAGGTAAACGGAGTTATCCATAGAATAGCCTATAGTATATGAAAATTAGAATATACATGTATATAATCTAGTTTGCCATTACAACCTATCATTGAGTCAAATGCTGTCTGACTTGTTTAATACCGAATATTAGACCATTCTTGGCACACTGATTTTGACAACGGATAACTGTCTATTTTGTATTGCTTATAGGAGATATGAGATTGATCACCGTTCGTTATCTTCACCTTTCATGTATAGTATTTTGAAAGCAGTGTCAATAGATACAGCAAGACTGCTGAACCACAACAAGCTGTAAATGAGCTCTATAAATTTTTAATCACTAGATCTAAAATTACTAGTAATTGCTTCTTTGGGGATTATAGGTATAGTGTCAAGTTTAACAACGGTTCATTTAATATTTATGAATCGTTCAACAATTTTTAAATTTCGTTTTCGGGTGCATTCTTTGTGCATTCGACCAGAATTAAGATAATCGAGAAATACATTTTTAACTTTGAATGATACATGTACCTCTTTTTTGTCTGAGAGATTTATCCTTTGGAAGCTGAAGAAGATATTTCTTTTGGATCTTAAAGATACATTATTCCCTTCATACAGATTCTTATGAAGATAAGTCTTTAGGATTTTTGCCATAAAAGGGCAAAAAGAAAGGTTTCCCTAAAAGAAATATATTTCTCTCAATGTTTAAAAGCAGATATAATCATATTTCTCTATGTGAGAGATTATTGAGTCAATTCTGAAAAAATGAATAAAAATGTGACTAAGATCTTCAATGACTTGACCTTTTATATATAACCGCCCCTTAGTAAACTTGGTCTTTCTTCTGTAATTTTGAAAACCAATAACAACCAACAGTTTTTTTTTTATCCAAGGGAGTCTTCTATTTGTTTGATAAAATTTGGATGAAAAATGTACATATACTTTCATTGTATTGGTACCTTTAAATACCAACAACCTAGACATTCATTTATATTCGAACTCACGGATTTGTAATTTTTTAAATATCATTTCAGTACACTCCCTTGTGCATTGAGTAAATGGTATTAGAATTTGTCTCTTTTAAAATATTTATGAAATACTAAAAGCATAGTGACATTGACGTGTATACAACAAAAGTAACTTGAAAACAGAAAGCTGATTCTTATTCTAGTTAAGCATATTTTCCCATGATGTTGAAGTCTGAGTAGGACAATCGAACACGTGAGAGATAAGTATCTGCGGTCTTTAGAATGACGCAACACAATAAGGGTGACCCAACAATATCCAGTGCCAATCTTCCCTTTGTAGGACACAGTGTTACACATAAGAATTGTGGGTAGCGACAGGAGATTCCCTGACTAAAAGTTTCCATAAGTTCGTGCATTTGTAAATAAAAAATAGTGATATACATTAATAAACCATGCAACTAATTATTCACCTTGCATGAGCTTATTTAACGTTTAAGTTTATTCATTACTACTGTCGAATAAATCATTTTCGTGGGGTCAAGTGATCGTTTATCAAATAGGAAATATTTTTTGTTAACAATGATAATTTTCTTTCATATGTCGATTCAACATATCCCTGTGAACTCGAAATAAAAGACATCACAGAGTCGTGCACTTCTGCTTCATTAACGGCAAACTAACAACTCAACTTTATGACAAACGAGATGATTTCAAATTCTCCATCGTAAACTTCCCAAATTTATGTAGCAATATTCCATTATCACCTGCATATGGTGTTTACATCTCTCAATCGATTCGATGCACAAGAGCTTGTTCTGTATATGGTCAGTTTTTAAATCGAGGCAAGCTTCTGACAAACAAGTTGATGGTGCAGGAGTTTCAACAGTCTTGTTGAAAGTATGCAATTCGCAAATTCTATGGTCGTTATAATGATCTAGTTCGCCAATACAACCTATCATTGGGTCAAATGCTGTCTGACATGTTTCATATCGATTGTTAGGCCGTTCTACAGATAACTCGTTTACCTGATCAAGATATAAGGCTCACGGTGGGTGTGACCGGTCGATAGGGGATGCGTACTCCTCCTAGACACCTGATTTCACCTCTGATATATCCAGAGGTCCATATTTTCCCAGCTCTCTATTTTGTATTGCTTATTGGAGCTATGAGATTGATCACTGCTCGTTATCTTCATCTTTCACATATTAAAACAGAAGTGCGCACCATCTCTCCTTCAGTGCTATGTGTGTGTTTTGGTTCCTGCTGACAAAGCTTGTAAAAAGATTGCCTTTCTTTGTGAGGCTCACTATTACAACTAGCTCAAATTAATAATTTTTATTTCTAAATTCAATCATCTTACTTCTACTCCAAATTCCCTTTCAAAAGAAGTTCTTAAGAATTAAGCTTCAGTTTAATGAAACGAAGAAACAAATGCATCGATCTAATTCTACGCACAAATACCTTGAAGTTGATATTAAAAACATGTTGAAGTTCCTTATTGACAATATCTAACTAGTCTTTGACAATAATATCCTCAGTACACCTTGCTTGGGTGTACGAGGCGACTAATTGGGGCGGTCTTTTGGATGAGACCACATAAACCGAGGTCTCGTGTCACATCAGGTGTGGCACGCTAAAGATCCCTTAAAGCCGTAAACGCCGAGCATAACCATGAATTTTGCAGCCCTTCACCGGCAATGGTGACGTTTCCATATGAGTGAAGGATTCTCTTGAGGGACGTTAAACGATATACAATCAACCAATACATCATTTGTAGCCTCATATACCAACAATCAAGATCTATTCCTTAAATAAATACATGGATTTGAAAGAAAAAAATCGATATAATTTCAAGACATTCTCTAGTGCCTTGAGTAAATAGAAATGATTGTTGATATATGTCTTAGATATTTCTGAAATCCTGAAAGGATCGTGAATTTTTGTTGATGATAATAAAATGCTGAATCTTCTTCTCGTTTAGCATATTTCTTCCATGATGTTGAAGTACGAGTAGGACAGTCGAACACGTGGGAGGAGATGAGCACCTGCGGTCTTATCAAGGAGGCAGCAGAATTTGGACGACCCAGCAAGATCCAGTGTCAGTCTTGCCTTTTGGGACGCTATGTTACACTCAGAATTACCGGTAATGACGCGAGATACACTGACCAAAAAGGAAATCAGTTGAGCATCTGTGAAGTCATTGTATTTGCGAGATAAAACTTGGGGCGAAAAATTTCAGTACCTAGTTGTGATTATTTAGTGCTTTATATATATATATATATATATATATATATATATATATATATATCTCCGATATAATCTTCTAGAGTGCTCGACGTGGCCTCACGGAGCTACATAAATTGATGATCAGATGGAGTTCAATCACATAACATTTATTTCTCTACAGGCTGTTTCGTAAGGGGATGGTTTCCCCTCACTCGTCGGGAGAAAAATGACATCTAACGAAAAACATCCGCGTGGCTGAGAATATGTTACACAGAAACATACTGGATAGTTGCTAAGCATGATTACACACAGGATTGAGTAAATAGAAATTTATGGGAATGACGGCAAATGCTGACAAGTTCTGAACGCTTATTCAATGAAGATTTTTCGGGATGACATATTATAAAGAATTTCTCTAGAATACAAGTGCGCCAGACCGGAGATACATGTAACAGGTGTAATTGCCGAAACAAAGATCAATGCCCGCTCAACGGTGAATGTCGCGCCCACGGAATTGTATATTTAGCTAGAGTCAGAGCCGATAATGGACAAGAAGAGAGCTACGTGGGACTAGCAGACACCGAGTTCAAATTAAGATACGCCAACCACACTCATTCATTCCGTAATTCCACGAAAAAGAATACCACCGAGCTCAGCAAATTCATATGGACATTGAAAGACAAAAATATTGACTACAAAATCAAGTGGGAAATTTTAGGAAAAACATCATCATACTCAAACATTTCAAAAAAGTGCAACCTTTATTATTTCGCCACATTGCCATCGGTAGATAATGAAAACCTTAAAGTGTATTTGAAGGTTTTGAAAAAGGTAGATGTGTTGTATGTTCATTTTTAAAAACCCGAAACATTAGCATTTATATATAAATCAATGTACATGTATGTTTACAATTTATGCTCTCATAATATGACAATTCCTTCAGGACACTTTATAATGTGAACAACACTTATATTCACCTAATGAACAATGCATTCTTGGACAATCACACTAGTAATACAGTAAAACACGCTTACAGAGAAGTGCTGGGAAATTTTGATTCGTTATAAACATAATGCGTTATATCCATCAAATGTTTTTAAAAAAAATACAGGGAATGAAAAATCGCTTCGCTGCAAGTGTACATTTATTTATGCGTGTTCACTGTAACTGGGTTTTACTGTATTTTGTAGTACATAATTTATAACTGTTGAGGAATAAAACTGTTCACTGTAACTGGATTTTACTGTATTTTGTAGTACATAATTTATAACTGTTGAGGAATAAAACTGTTCACTGTAACTGGATTTTACTGTATTTTGTAGTACATAATTTATAACTGTTGAGGAATAAAACTGTTCACTGTAACTGGATTTTACTGTATTTTGTAGTACATAATTTATAACTGTTGAGGAATAAAACTGTTCACTGTAACTGGATTTTACTGTATTTTGTAGTACATAATTTATAACTGTTGAGGAATAAAACTGTTCACTGTAACTGGATTTTACTGTATTTTGTAGTACATAATTTATAACTGTTGAGGAATAAAACTGTTCACTGTAACTGGGTTTTACTGTATTTTGTAGTACATAATTTATAACTGTTGAGGAATAAAACTGTTCACTGTAACTGGATTTTACTGTATTTTGTAGTACATAATTTATAACTGTTGAGGAATAAAACTGTTCACTGTAACTGGGTTTTACTGTATTTTGTAGTACATAATTTATAACTGTTGAGGAATAAAACTGTTCACTGTAACTGGATTTTACTGTATTTTGTAGTACATAATTTATAACTGTTGAGGAATAAAACTGTTCACTGTAACTGGATTTTACTGTATTTTGTAGTACATAATTTATAACTGTTGAGGAATAAAACTGTTCACTGTAACTGGGTTTTACTGTATTTTGTAGTACATAATTTATAACTGTTGAGGAATAAAACTGTTCACTGTAACTGGATTTTACTGTATTTTGTAGTACATAATTTATAACTGTTGAGGAATAAAACTGTTCACTGTAACTGGGTTTTACTGTAATTCGAAGTATATGATTTATAACTGTTGGGGAATACAACAGAACTACTTATATTATTATTGTTCACTGAAATTTTATATGTAAAGGAAAATTTGCAATGTACATTTCAAAATTTATATTAAGAAAATTAGATGTGGAAATAAAAATTTATTTAGAACTACTCTGCCTCTGATGACGTTACATAATAATAGTTGATTCATTGTATTTATTCATTTAATTGAACGACATGTCTTTTCAGTTATTGCTTTCTATTTTTTTTTTTAGGTCAATACGATGATTTACCGACTTGAGAAGTACAATATTCATAGAGCCTGGAGGGCGGGGTGAATTCTGTACTTCAAGGGTAGCTAAATCATGATTTTCTTAAAAAGCAAAAAGAAGAAGTCCACCGTGTTAAGAGTTTTTGATAGTAAAACACATTTTGACCAAATTATGTTGATGTTAAAACAAATATATGTCCAAGTGGTAGGTAATAAATATACATATATTTCTTTGGGCATTGTGTTTGTTTTTGCAGTCCAAAACTTCTTATTCCATCCTTCAAAGTTCTGAGTGGTAAGATCGTTAGACAGACCAATTGAATCCCCCTCACGTTTTTATAAAACGACCTTATGGTTAATGAACAGTGTTGGTTAGAGGAGTTCACCTTGTATAACTCCTGTTTCCACTGAAAATGGCTCTGCCAATGTTGGTACATTCAATGTCTATGCTGTGGAATCACCATAGTGGTTTGGTTACGTTGCCGGTCTTCAGTGAGGTTCCATGCTGTCTTAGCAAGAGCCACAAACTTCCCACTATTGATGCTGTGGAGTTTGTTTTCATAAACTATCATGACTTTGATACAGAAGGGCGATTGTCATTCTACAGACTGCTCGATGATAGTTCGCACTGCGGCTTCTATCTGTTTCGTAGTTATTTCAATCGGTTCTTCTCTTCTTTTTTGAGTAGAAAATCTTAACATCGTACCTTATAACTTTTTTTGCTCAGTTTTTGAAGCCGGACTGTAACATTGTCAAGAAGCAGGCAATGATCCGAGTCTTCTGTTCTCATAGTTTGTATGTCTTTTTCACCCCCTGTTTATATTGCGGTGTGCTCAGCCTGAATTCTGGTAACTCCACTAGTGACCCCATTCTCTTGTGTGGAACCTCCTATAACTACGTCTGTGATTTTACAGAATTAAACATGGCAGTTTTCCATTTACATTCATATTTCCAGCCACAACATGCTCTCTCATAATTATATCTTTATCTTTGTTGTCTTGTTCAACTTTTATAATGCATCTGTCACCCACAAATTTCTGCCCACTCTTGTCGAAGTTTTTCATCCTTTTCTGCCTTATTTGTTAGTACTTAGCATTCAATGATAGCAATATTTTTGTCCACGAACTATCTCAGATGATTTTTTGACTCACAGGTTTCCTTTTCTTGTTTCCAGTAGACTTCTCTTGTTACATTATTAGCTCATCTGAGCTGAAAATTCAAGTGAGCTATTCTAATCACCCGTTGGTTGTCTGTAAACTTTTCACATTTTCATCTTCTCTAGAACCACTGGGCCGATTTCCATCAAACTTGGTATATATCGTCCATGGGTTTAGAGGATTCACGTTTGTTCACATGATGGGACATGTCCCTTCAAAGGCGAGATAATCACAAAAATGCAAATATAGGGCGGGATCATTTAAAAATCTTCTTCTCAAGAACCACTGGGCCAGAAAAGTTAAGTTTACATGAAAAATTCCATTGTCGCAAGCCACGCTTATTGTTTCCATTTACACTACGTCAAATGAGGTAGGGTAGGTACTACCGGACTCTGTAATCGTGGCCAGCGACGATGGAAAATTTCCTGACATGATGTAGATTCAAATTTGCTCAAATCATGGTCCCGGGGGTAGGGTGGGGCCACAATAGGGGATCAAAGTTGTACATGCAAACATATAGGGAAAATCTTTAAAAATCTTCTTGTTCAGAACCACTTGGCCAGAAAAGTTGAGATTTACATGAAAGCTTCCTGACATAGTGCAGATTCAAGTTTGTTCAAGTAATGGCCCCTGGGGGTAGGGTGGGGCCACAATAGTGGATCAAAGTTTTACATGCAAATATATAGGAAAATCTTTAAAAATCTTTTCTGGGCCAGAAAAGTTGTGATTTACATGAAATCTTTCTGACATACAATATATCCAAGTTTTTGCAATTCATGATCCCCAGGGGTAGGGTTTGGCCACAATGGGGGGGGGGGGGGGGGGGGGGGGGGGGTCAAAGTATAATATGCTGATATACATGCATGGGGAAAATCTTTAAAAATATCTCTTGAACTATTAAACCTAGGGCTTTCATATTTTGTATATACATGTATATATTTTTTACAGAAAGACCTCTCATGTAATTCAATGACATATGATCTTAACCTGGAAGTTTGACCTATATTAATATAAATCTATACAATGCATGCATGTCCTGGACTATTTAAAGTAGATCTTTCATATCTTGTATATATATTTAATAATTTCTTATGGCAAGACCTTTCATTTCATATTATGATCTTTGACCATGTCACCTTCAACTCGGAGTTTGACCTACTTTTAATAAAAAATAACCTATTAAATATATTCTTAACTATTTTAGGTGGGGCTTTCATATTTTGTATATCGATTCTTTATGGCAAGACCTTGTACACAGTGTTGTTTGATCTTTTGACCTTGTAGTTTGACTTACTATATAAAAAAATCCCTGACCAATTCAATATCTCCTAAACTATTTAAGGAAGGCTTTCATATTCTGTATATAGGTTCTTTATGGCAAGACATTATTTTGTGAAGCTTGACCTTGTGACCTTGATGTTTTACGTACTTTTTAATAAAAATTCTTACCTATTTAATACCTCCTGAACTATTTAAAATGAGAGCTTTCATATTCTGTACATAGATTTCTTATGACAAGTTTCTTTGCTACATGTATGTGAATTCATTTTCAGTATTATTGTGATCCTTTGGGGCTAGGTTGGGGCTGCAATATGGGGTCAAAATATTTCATGGGAATAAAGATTGATAAAAAAATCTTTAAACATCACAACAGGTGAACAATGGCAAGGCCAAGGTGACTCAGGTGAGCGATGTGGCCCGTGGGTCTCTTGCTTCTATTAGGTGTTTCTTCCATTGTTTTCATTCAGCTTCATTTCCATTAAACTTTACTCGTTTCCAATAGACCTTTATCGCTTCTATTACACTTTTCTATCTTCCAGCAGACTTTTCTTGCTTTCATTAGACTTATCGACAGTTTCCATTCAGCTCTTCTTTGAGTATTTGATGTCAACTGATGATCAACATTCGTATTTGTCTGTTCAGATTATTATTTCTTCTGTGGTTGACAACTACACACTTTTTATAACCATGTATTTCTTCACAATACAGACAAAATGAAGAAAGTATTTTGATGCATTATCACTTTATATACATGTACCCATTTGGGTCCCAACTTAGATCCCCTTGTCCAGGGGTCATAATTTTCACAGATGTGGTAGAGAGATCCACTCTCTTCATAACAATGCATAGAGTTCTTCTTTTTTTTCCCCCAGCAGTGCAGAGGTAAAAAAGAATTTTAAAGAATTGATACATTTTCAATAAGAGAGCACCATCCTAGCAACAGTATCCCTGACCCAGTGGCCATGAATTTCACCTCATGGTTATACAGTTTGCCTACTGATGTCCCTAAATAAAGAGGATTTTTAAAGATTGCTAAATGTTTTAAGGTTTTGACCCCAATCCTAGCACCAGGCCTGGAAGTTATAAAACTTTTTTGAGCACATTCTCAAACTCAGACTCAAACTATGTTCTCTAAATCGTACACAAACTCAAAGGTGAAGGTTATAAAACTTTTATAAAATCATTCTCACACTCAAATGGAATACATGCTCAAGATCTTTCGAGTATGTTTCAAAGCTTGCTCCGGGTTATACCCAAAACAAAAATGGCTGAGTTTGTGTATGAGTACGATAAAAGTTTATAACCTTCAGGCCGGGTTCCCTGATGCAGGGGCCATGAATTACCACCACTTGGAAGTTTGAAGGTCTCAATAATTCTAAAGGTTTGTCTGCCATTCATTATACTTATTTTAAAATAAGGAGTATCACAATATGGAAATTTTTATACAGTTTTTATTGGGCAAATGTAAATACTGTTTAACAGCAATGATGTTAATAAAACAACTGGTATCACAGACTGCGACCGTGGTAACGAGAAGCGAGGAAACACCGCACCTATGATTCCTTCACGTGTCTGTCATATCTCTACCATCCATAGCAAGTATCAGAGGCCATAGCCCCCCAAAACAGCACTGCCTGAAATCCCTAGTCCTGTCTAGAATCAAATCCCTAATCAGATCCTTTATGTTTGAGCGAGTGGATGTTATTTACATGTGGATATCTGCAATGTTATTTTCCTCAACTCAACTGAGCACCAAACCAAATCAAGTCCTTGCAGTCCGTAATCGATAGTGGAACCTTCCACAGCTCTACGCTTACATCTCCTCAGCCCCTAGGCTCCATTCGTGTTATTTTTTCTTTGCGGCGGCATCTTGCGCTGCTTTCTTTGCTTTCACCATTTCCACCAGTTCCTACAATCACAGAAAGGAATTCAATATTTGGAATAGCAAGTTCTCAGTGAATGTAACACACTAGTTCAGTAATATCGCTGAATGTAACACACTAGTTCAGTGATATCGCTGAATGTAACACACAAGTTCAGTCATATCGCTGAATGTAACATACAAGTTCAGTGATATCACTGAATGTAACACACAAGTTCAGTAATATCGCTGAATGTAACACACTAGTTCAGTAATATCGCTGAATGTAACACACTAGTTCAGTTCTTCACCTACAGTAGTGTTGTATATTCATCAAATTTCAAACATCGCTTTTCCATTTTTAAAATCATGGGTTTAACAGTGAAATGTAACAAAACTCCTCATAATAATGAACAGAATAGTCCTATGTATAATTCAATCCTAACCCTCTGACTGACTGAATTCTCAATAAAAAGCCAAGGGCCACAACGCCCACCACTCAAGTCAACTTGTTTACAATTCCGACCCTCTGACTGACTGAATTCTCAATAAAAAGCCATGGGTCACAACGCCCACCACTCAAGTCAACTTGTTTACACAGACTGGAGACTCACAGGGTCGGAACACTATTCAAGACCTAACAATAAGCTCCAACGTGCCATTGGACCACCCTAGACACGACTTAGAATCAGTATTCACTACTAGCCCAATGACCCTGGCTACCAGATTTTTTGTTGGGAAAGCAAAATTGCTGTGTAGAATTTCAATTAGGTTAGTGATAAATGCTAAAGGGCTAGTGCTTTGAAATAATTGTCATGAATACTGCAGAACGATTGCATATTATTTTGACAAAATGTAAGTTTGTTGGATGTACTGACCTTGTAACGTTTCATGCAGTCCTTTTTACTTCGGCTGGAGATACAATCGCTGATTCTGTCCCACCGGTCCGCGGTGCTGGCGGGGTACGTCTTCAGGGCCTGCTCCAGGAGTTTCTGCTCCTCGGGGGACCACGGGGCAGGGTTTGTCCCCGCCTCTCTCACTTGCTGCTCTCCAACACCTGCAGATGTGGATATCTTTATGAAATTCCTCACACAAATTTTCTGTTCTACATTTTCTTTCTAAAGCGATTACTTATTAACATAACTTTGTTTATCATCAGACTTCTAGTAGTGGGAAATTGAATAAATATTAGTAAGTAAATAAACTTTAATATACAGTAGTGCTTTATCTAGACAGAAACAAGATGTGTTTGTGAAACACAAATGCCCCCGATAATGGCCAATTCCAAAAATGGCCATGATCACAAGGACAAATATCTTTGTACCAATAGAAAGATATTGTCACAATAAATGCTCATGTGCAATAGGAATGCTCTAATATTTACCATTTAGAAGTTATGACCAATGTCAAATTTTTTAAAAGTAGGTCAAAATCAAACGTCAACAATGTTGGTACCCATGGAAAGGTCTTGTCACAAGGAATACTCATGTGAAATATCAAAGATAAAACGCCGATTAAGTATCCTAGACTTCTGCTACATACACCTATCCTCACAATACTTACTCTCAAACCTTTCGCTCACTACGCCCTCTTTAGGTTTGGCTTGTACATGTGCAGTTTTCAACTTTTTCTCAAAATTCTCAAACGCTTTCTTGTCTGCATTTTGCTTTAGGAAAAAGTCTGAAATAAAAATCATTAAATCACAGTTTAATATCGTGATCTGACAGCTAACTGATTTCTGATACGACATTATAGGGTTATTGAACTTATATTGGTGAATATTGGCACGAGTTGGCTGTAAAATGGACGAGCTTGCGAGTGCATTTTGAAAGCCAACGAGTGCCAATATTCACCTATATAAGTTCAATAACCCTTTTATTATATAGCTAAAGTATTTAGTTGTTAAATCATATCCCTTTTCACTCAAACTACTCCAAAATAGACGACAATACATCAATATTGGCAGTGAGCAATATTTAACCCGTTATTAATGCATGAAGCAAACTGATTTTGTAAATAGGGACATAATAATTTATGTACAGTAAAACATTTTGCTTAAGTAAATATCAAATACCGGCTCTGTCAGATTCGGAGGACCGTCGTCTGCCATTTTGGCTTGTTTACGTTGTTACGGTAACGTCAATATTGAACGCTCATACTCGGAATGTTTCGGGCGCATACAATTTACGCAATGTAAATTTAGCGTTCAATAAATTCTCAGGATATTGAATGCTAACATTCTCTAGATTTTACGCAGATTTTATACTAGACTATTTATTAGCTATATAATAATTGATGATATTGTACAGGTTTCATTATTAGCTCCGACCACATTTTAGTGCTATAGGGTGGACAAAACATATTTTACAATAATAAAAATATGTTTATTACATGACAGGTGATGAAATTATTTTCTAACATAACATGAAACACATATACTGTACATGAGCTAGGAACACTACTCTTCGGCTCAGGAGAGCTAAAAAATATTGTAGCCTTGCAGTTCTTGAAAAGATTTCCAAGAGTTTTCCTGCATATATCTATGTGAATTTCAAACCGCCTATCATATGTCAGCTCTTGACATTGTGGGAACAAACTTGAGTCTACATTTTATGAAGTAACTTTCATACCAATTTCACAAATTGAACTCTAATAATAGGATTAGCAACACATATGAATGCAAGATTTTAGTATCCGCAAAGACAGACTGTCACAATTTTATACAGATACTGTATCAATTCCTTGCTATTAAGAATCTACAGTATTCAGAACAACAGATTAAACTGTCATCTACACACATCTACAATGTATATACAGTATTCAGAACAACAGATTAAACTGTCATCTACACACATCTACAATGTATATACAGTATTCAGAACAACAGATTAAACTGTCATCTACACACATCTACAATGTATATACAGTATTCAGAACAACAGATTAAACTGTCATCTACACACATCTACAATGTATATACAGTATTCAGAATAACAGATTAAACTGTCATCTACACACATCTACAATGTATATACAGTATTCAGAACAACAGATTAAACTGTCATCTACACACATCTACAATGTATATACAGTATTCAGAACAACAGATTAAACTGTCATCTACACACATGTACAATGTATATACAGTATTCAGAATAACAGATTAAACTGTCATCTACACACATCTACAATGTATATACAGTATTCAGAACAACAGATTAAACTGTCATCTACACACATCTACAATGTATATACAGTATTCAGAACAACAGATTAAACTGTCATCTACACACATGTACATCTACAGTGTATATACAGTGCATATTGATGCATCAATAACAAAGGCGTATAGTTCCTGGACATTTACGGAATGAATGCTGTATTTTTTGGACGAATTGATTTTTTTTGACATTTACAGAAAGAATTTTGACATTTACAGAATGAATTGCTGTAATTTTTTTTTGGACATTTACAGAATGAATTGCTGTATTTTTTGGACATTTACAGAATGAATTGATTTTTTGGACATTTACAGAATGAATTGATTTTTTGGACATTTATAGAATGAAATGATTTTTTGGACATTTACAGAATGAATTGCTGTATTTTTTTTTTGGACATTTACAGAATGAATTGATTTTTTTGGACATTTACAGAATGAATTGCTGTATTTTTTGGACATTTACAGAATGAATTGATTTTTTGGACATTTACAGAATGAATTGATTTTTTTGAACATTTACAGAATGAATTGCTGTATTTTTTGGACATTTACAGAATGAATTGATTTTTTGGACATTTACAGAATGAATTGATTTTTTGGACATTTACAGAATGAATTGCCACCTCACCATCTTTCTGCAGTTCTTTTGTCTTGCTAAGGACATCTTTCGCATTCTTGTTGCTGTTTGGGACATGCTGTTGGATGAAACTGGCAATCACTTCCCACCTGAGAAGCAACAGAGATATCATTTTAAAATATAAAAAGAACAAACTCACAGAAATAAACACACACCCATAGTGAGATCATTTTAAGGTAACTCCATACTCGCAGTTTTATCTGATACAAGTTTAAAATGTGTATTTATTTCCACTCATTAGAGTTAAAACTAACAAATTATCAAACAAAATACATAGGTCATCACACTTTTTAAGATGTGAGACGTACATAAACAGAATCCTATATCACCGTCAGAAAATTGCAATTTTCCTTAACTAGTGTTATTAAAATTCCATACAAAGTGGTTATGACGATATAATAGCATTCATAACAATTTCATGAAACTGTATCTTCACAAAAATATACAAAATGTCTGTAAAAAATACAGGAAATCATCGCATAATAGACTTGATAAAGAAATCAATAGAAACTGAGTTATTGCCCTTGGATTCAATATTTTGAAACGTATCATTGATTATTCATCTATAACTTAGACTTTTGAAATATTCTATTTTTAACAAGATTTTTTACAATAACTATAGGAAAAGACTCCAACAAAATTTATGTTCATATCATACATAATCTAAATAAATCATTGATTTTGCAAAATCTGATGACATCACAGGAGGGTGGAATTACTTTAAAATATAAAAAGAACAAACTCACAGAAATAAACACACACCCACACAGTGAGATCTTTCTTTTCTTGAAGCCAAATTTTGAAGATTTGAGAATATAATGTCTTGAGGTTGCAGAGTTTGCCATTTATAACTATAATTATGATATTTCCCTTGTTCATGGAGGAATATAATTCATGTTCATGTTCTCGCTATGTAAGCAAGATCAACACTCATACTGAATAATACGCCCATCCAATATATTCAAAATTACAGTTATATATTCAGAAATACAGTAGTAATCAAAGAACTGATTGACATCCAAATAAACCATTCTTTGGCCTCTGGCTCTGGTTGTGTTCTTTCAACAATATCTCTGATATTGGAATTCGGATAAAATGTTAAGTTCTAATCTGGCTTTGTTACACATCAATTTGAAGAAAGATTTCACTCCAATAAAGCAGAACTGGCACCAACACCATGGGGAGCATGTATATCAAGTTTGTAAGTACTGTTTTTCCTTCATGATTATATTATACCCTCCACAACTTCATTGCATGGGGTTATTAGCTGATTAGTACTAGTTTTCTCCTTCGCACAAGGCGATGATGGATGAACAGACAGACACAGAAAAACTGCACCACACCATAACACACCTTGTCTATGATGTTTGAATAAGTGTATGCAGTTTGAAAACTCTACCCTTATTGGCACTGTTCCAATGTCGTTTTGTGCCTATCAAAATTTGACCTTGACCTTGAAAAGCGATTGGCTTCTTTCTCTAATCATTGGGAACAAGTGCACTAAGTTTGATGATCCTAACCCTACAAGTACTGGTCTTATCTCACTCACAGACTGACAGACGGACACACTGCACCATAATACAACCCATCTATGATGTGCACATGACAACAAAAATTACCCATCCATGAAAATCATTCACTTCACAGAATTAATTCAAATGCATGTATCTTAAATGAAAAATTTGTAAATCTAAATTTGCTCCTCAGGATGAGGACGACACTGGTTAAGATAAATCAGGGGCAAAAATCTCCTGGTATACAGTGTTCATTGCAAATGTATTGTGAGATCTTGTACCTCTCCTTAGTGCCTGCTGGGAACAGATTGACTGCTTTAATCAAACATTGAATTTCTGTCTCCAACCAGGTCTTCTTTGAACTTTGTGAGTTATCTCCCCCTTTCTGCTTCTGTAGTGCCTCCAGGTGTCTCTGTTTTTCCTCTTCTATTTCTTTGTTCAATTCTTGTACCTAAAATCAATTTTTCAACAATGGCTTTAGTTGTGGTTTTCATGTAACATCTATGTAGCATTGATATATATTATTAATTTTCTACAAGGAGATGCATTTGTTTACACATTGCATGGCCAAGCTCAGTAGTTGAAAATTTGACCTTCACCTACATAAATGATCTTGAACTTGTTACAAACAAAATTCTAATTGTTCATGTCAAAATGCCTTGTGCATGAAGGAAACCGAACCCTGCAGCAGTTTATGTGTTCCAACATCCTGTGTTATCAAATAAAAAACAACATGTAGTGTCAAATGTTATCAATTAAAAAACAACATATAGGGTCCTGTGTTATCAATTAAAAATCAACTTGTAGTGTCCTATGCAATGTTAAAATCAGCAAATTTAGGCAAGATAGAAATGTTTCCCGAAAATGTTTCAGATCAAGGCGACAGAGGTCAACAAAATGGCCAAAATAATTTAGAAGCAAGCAGAACTGATCTTTAAGGGATTGCTTGGTAATGAAAAAACAAATACCACCTGGATTGGCACGAATAAGGGTGCCCTTATTTTTCTAGGGAGTGCATGAAATGAAAAGCAAAATCACGGAATGTGGACTTAGTAGAAAGGTATACGCAGTCATCCATTATAGTGTTTGAAGTTGCACACAATAAAAATTCTAGTAATACAGTGATACTGACCACTTGGAGGAATGCCTCCTTAGCATTACTGCCTTCTCCCTCAGCCATCGCTTCATTCAGTGTCTGTAACCTGTCACAAAACAGATCAAGAACACCTAAAAACATTTCATTGTGTTACAAGATATTGTCACACTTATTCAAAGTTTTCCAAAATAAAATTTAACACCAGTCCTCATTTCCCAAAGTTTTGCGAGCTTGGGCTTGTGAATACTGTGACCGTTTTTTCACCTGAGCAGTGAGAGTTGGTCTGCTATTCTTTCAACATCTGCCATGTTGGTTACTTTCTCATCCTCTGTTTCAGCAAAATAGTTCTTATCCTAAAAAAAAAATCATAAAAATTTAATGCATGTTTGTTGAAGATATTTTGTCTCATGAAAAGCACACAAGACATCTGTCAGTAGTGACATCTACATGTAATCTGAGATTTTATATAATCCACATTTCCCTGAAGTACACAAGACATCTGCCAGTAGTGACATCTAATCTGAGATTTTATATAATCCACATTTCCCTGAAGTACACAAGACATCTGCCAGTAGTGACACCTAATCTGAGATTTTATATAATCCACATTTCCCTGAAGTACAAACCTTTGCCACGGTTCTGAGTGCTTTGCGTTCTTTCTTCAGTAACTTTTTCTGGGCTTCTTTTTCTTTCTTGACAATTGCAGCCTATTTAAAGGCAGTGAAAGAAAATACATGTATTATCATCAAGTAGAAATGTGTATCACATTCATACTAATTATTGGGTTGTAAGTAAGAAAAATACACCAGTGATATTCAAATTAATGCAAACCACTACTGAATCAATAAGAGTGATGGAAATGATTGTTATCATACCCCCAGAGGGGCATTACATCAGTAGTGATTTCATACAAATTATTCACTACAAACCTGTGCTTTGGCTTCTTCCTCTTCTTTTTCTTTTTTCTTTCTCTCCTCCTCTAAAGCCTCCTGTTTTATCTGTGAAAAAAAATCTCAGTGAGTCATCTTAAATTTTGTAAAGGCCAGAATTTGGATTTTTGCAGAAGAGGTTGATTCACCCTACTCAATGAGAACAGAGATTAATTTTGTGTCAGAAGGAACCTACTTGTACAACATGAACACGGATATCAATTCATAATTTTCCTAATAATACATTTTTCTGCCCCTTTGGGGGTCTACATTTAAAACAAATGTTGCACATACATGCTTTTGACAAAAAATCCTGTAGCCCTATAGTACTCTTTAGAGATAATTTTGAAAGATTCCCACTTTTAATTCCCTCCTTTTGATTAAAACTTTGGGTTCACCAAACCCAGGCACAGTATATAATCACTTACCAGTATTTCATATTGAAGATTCAGTACAGTTAAATTTGATGCACTGATTGGTGTACCGTATATACTCGCCTATAAGTCGGATTTTTGGGAGTCAATTTTTGGTCCAAAACTCTATGTCCGACTTATAGGCGTGTCCTAAGAAGATTGGTATTTTTCTAGGCGATGTAATGTAGTGTTTTTTATGCAACGATTATCATGGACTACCACACAAATGATTATTGTTCACAAATACTAGACATATTTTTTTTTTTTTTTTTTTTTTTTATTTCACTCAATCGACATACATTTGCACAAAAGTATATACAAAAGAATATGAATATATTTAAGCGTACATATATATATTATAATGTTCATTTTCTTTTTATGAGAGAGAGAAGAGAGAGAGAGAGAGAGAGAGAGAGAGAGAGAGAGAGAGAGAGAGAGAGAGAGAGGGAGGAGGGAGTCAATTGACTAATGGAGACCATTTTTCCCAGTCCATTTTAAATTTATCTAATTCATTTCTTTCCTTATAACTATCCAGGTTGATTTGATACAATTGTTTCCAATCATTTATAAGGGCTTTAAGTGTTAGCTGATTTTTTTGACATCTATTCCTATATATATATTTTTTGATTATTATAAGTAATGCATTGTATGACCTGAAATGTTTTTGTTTTGTATCACCAAATATAAAAGTTTTGACATCAAATTCTATTTCAATCTCCTTTGAATTGCAATATCTGATAAATTCTGATAATAATTGTTGTACTTTTGGACAATCCCAAAGTAAATGGTAAATTGTTTCGTCTTCCCTATCACAAAAGGTACATAGTTTAGAATCTACTCTACCTAATTTGTACATATAGCTATTAGTAGTTAAAATGTGGTGGTTAACTCTGTATTGAAACCATAATAATTTAGAATCCAATGTAGTCAAGAATGGCAGGTAAAAGATTGCCTTCCATTGGTTATCAGAGGTAATGAAATATCTACTCCATTTCTTTTTTCCTGTGGGTATAGCATCTGATTTATTGAGAGTATCATACATAGGTTTCGACCCTTTCTTTGTTAAAACAAATAGTTTGATATTCAAGGGAATAAGGGGTGTTTGCACAGATGCTTTATTTGTAAAGTTATACTTTTTCATATCTGTGGCTACTACTTGTGTTATACCCATATATGTTAAAAAATTCATTTGTAGGTTAAATCTGTCTTTAAATATTTTAAAATTTATAATTTCTCCATTTTCGTCAAGTAGATTATATACATTTTTTATTCCTTTATCATACCATGTTTTATAGAAGATGGACTGACTTTCTATCTTGAACTTATGATTATTCCATAAAGGTTGGCTCATATAGTCCTCCCAAGATTTAATGACAACTTTTTCTTGAATTTCCTTAAAAGCCACCATGACATCTTTCCAAAAGTCATTTTTTACATTTTCAACTATCTGTAAGATATAGTCTGAACCTGTATTTATTAATTTGTCCAAGTTTACATTATTTCTAAGGAGACTTTTCCATTTTGAGTTGTCCTCCATAACCAATCTCCTTATCCAAGTCGACTTTAGTCCTTTGATATAACAATCTAGATCAACCATTTTTAGTCCCCCATATGCATACTTTTGTGTGGCAACTTTTCTTTTAATTTTATCAGATTTTGAATTCCAGACAAATTCAAATAAAATAGTATTAAGTTCTTTTATGAAAGCATTCTTTGGGTTTGGTAAGGCAATAAATAAATGATTTAGTTGTGAAATTAGGAGTGATTTCACTAGAGTTATTTTCCCAATTGGAGTCAACTTTCGTTTACTCCACTGGTCAATAATTGACTTAATCTTCACAAGTTTTTTGTCATAGTTCAATTTCAAAATTTTATTTAAATCCACATCATAATGGATTCCTAGTAGTTTAAATTGAGTTGTCCATTTGAAATTCATATCAGAACATAATCTTTCATCTGAATATTTTTTACTTCCTATCCATGCAATCTGAGTTTTATCTCGGTTAATTTTGAGACCAGATAATTTATAAAATTCATCAAGTTCTTTCAAGGTTTCTCTCAATGAAACCTCCGATCCGTCAAGGATAATGGATGTATCATCTGCGTACTGTGACATTAGATATTCTGTGTTATTGATTAGAATTCCCTTTATACTTCTGTTATTTTTAATTTTTATAGCCAAAATTTCAGCGCATAATAAGAATATGTAAGGTGATAGTGGGTCCCCTTGCCTACAACCACGTCCTAGTTTAAAGAAATTAGATAAAAAGCCTGCTTGTGTCACACATGAAACCGCATTATAGTGAAATGTTGTAATCCAACTACAGAAATAAGGTCCAAAATTAAAGTATTGCAAAGTATCTTTTATAAATTTCCAAGAAACAGAATCAAAGGCTTTTTCAAAATCTATCATAACTAACACTCCAGGAATATGATTTGTTTCTGTATGATTCATTAGATCATATATTAATCTACTGTTTTCTCCTATGTACCTTCCAGGTATGAAACCTGTTTGATCATTACTAATAATTTTACTAAGCACAGTTTTTATTCTTCTTGCTATACAGCCTGACCCAATTTTATATGTAACATTGAGAAGAGAAATTGGTCTCCAGTTGTTTAGAGAGAATTTTGATTTTCCCTCTTTGGGTATGCAAGTTATAATTCCTTGTTTTTGTGTTGATGATAATTCTCCTTGGTCAAATCCATAATTTAATGATCGCACGACAAACAAGAGGCCCAAGGGCCTAGAATCGCTCTTCTGATAAATTGTACAACCCCACCATTTCTATTCTTAGCCTCTTAGTATTCTAAATCTTTAGTTAAATCCTAAGAATTCAAAAAAAGTAGATCAATGTGACCTACTTTTTGGTTTACACATTTTGAGAACCCAAGAAATATCAACTGACAAAGTTTGATGATTTTAAGCCAATTAGTATCTGAATATTGAAATATAGCCGTCCAATTCCAAAAGTAGGTCAAGGTGACCTACTTTTTGGTCAACACCCTTTGAACATGCAAGACGCATCAACTGACAAAGTTTGATGACTGTAGGTCAAATAGTATCTGAAATATATAAATATAGGTGTCCAATTCCAAAAGTAGGTCAAGTTGACCTACTTTTTGGTCGAAACCCTTCGAACATGCAAGACCCATCAACTGACAAAGTTTGATGACTGTAGGTCAAATAGTATCTGAATATATAAATATAGCCGTCAAATTCCAAAAGTAGGTCAAGGTGACCTACTTTTTGGTCGACACACTCCGTTGACTCAAGATGCATCAACTGTTAAAGTTTGATGATTGTAGGTCAAATAGTGTCTGAAATATAGTAATTTAGCTGTCAAATACCAAAAGTAGGTCACGGTGACCTACTTTTTGGTCGACACAAACCGAAGACGAAGACGCATCAACTGACAAAGTTTGATGATCCTAGGTTTTACAGTGCCCAAAATATGCATCTAAAATTGAAAATGTGAAATTTGAATATCTACAAAATTCAAAAAGTAGGTCACTGTGACCTACTTTTTTATAAATATGTTTCAAGGCCTCAAGATGCATCAACTTACAAGATTTGATGATTCTAAACCTCTCGGTATTTGAAATAACAACTTAAAATATATCTATAAATGATAAGCCATAAAATTCAGAAAGTAGGTCACGGTGACCTATTTTTCAGTTGACGCATTTCAAAGTCCCATGATCCACCAACTGACAAGTTTTGATGATCATAGGCTTCAAAGTGTCCAAGATATGCATCAAAATTAATTTTAAAATAAATACCTGCAAAATTCAAAAAGTAGGTCACCGTGACCTACTTTTGAGACAACTTGACACAAGGTCCTAAGATGCATCAACTGTCAAAATTTGATGATCCTAGTCCTTATAATGGCTAAAATATCTAAGATTTAAGGAATTTAAAAAAAAATTTAAATTTAGGTCAACTTTGAAGTGACATTGAGACCACGCCCTTTGCCCCAGGGTAATGCCTTGAACAATTTTTAATCTACAACATATCCTCATCCTTATGTGTAAGTTTGGTGATAATCTGCCCTGTGGTTCTTGAGAAGAAGATTTTTTAGCAACCACTACTTTTGTTTGTATTTTCCTGATTATCTCCCCTTGTTAAAGGGTCACATCCCTTTATTTAGTATGTATGAAAGCCCTTGGGCCAATGATACCCTGTACCAAATTTGAAAGAAATTGGCCAAGGGGTTCTTGAGTTATAGCCCTTTTTCTAAAAAGTTTACGCACACCGCACAAATGGCCATAGCATTAGCTCTTTGAGCCTTTGGCTCAGAAGAGCTAAAAATCCAATTTTTTTCCAGAAAATTTTAAAGAATTCAGCTGTGAAGCCATCACTACCAGGGCTTTTGTTATTTGACATATCCTTTAAGATTATAGATGCTTCTTTGTGAGTAATATATCCTTCTATTGATTTTTTCTCTCCATCAGATAGCTTAGGAACACTAAAATCCTTTAATATATCAGATATTTTACCATCGGCTTTTTCATTTATATTTCTATTACTCGAATATAAGTTTCTATAAAAATTTTCCACCTCCATCAGAATGTCTTCTTGTTTGATTATTTCTCTTTGTACATCATTTTCTACAATTATTACTTTTGGAATGATTTTATTTGTAAAATGGCGATTCTCTAGGTTGAGAAAATAATTAGATGGCTTTTCTCCTTCATTTATCCACTTAGCCCGGGAACGTACCATACAACCATTGACCTTATGATTTCGTATATTTTCAAGATCTTTTTTTCTTTTCATTTATACTAGACATATTGTATTGTTTATCTATTTTAAAATTATGTATAAAGTACAAGTATTTACATATTTTTATCTAGTTAAAAATTATTTACATACCGGTAACTAATACTTTTAATTCAGCTAATCTATCGTTTATCGGTAAAATTGAATTGCGAACCCAATTTGATATTGAAATATTCATATGCATACCGGCTGAAATATATTTCATAAAAGATTGAATATTGTTAACAGCTAATTTAGATCATCATTCTTGACTCTTAAAAACTCTAATGTTGATACAATGAATTATACTGGAATCCCACAATAACAGTTTTCATGAGGCACATGCCACTAAGTAAACATGGTGTCAGGTACTGGTAATTAGGAGACCATAATTGCTTAGGTAAACAAGGGATCATTGCCCATAATAGATCAAGGGTTGTGTTTAAACCCCAAACAGATATGACTTGGATATTGAGCACCTCATAATTATTAATTTCTCAAAATATTTATTGAAACAGGTAAAAACACTAGAGCATTGACTTGAAATTATCAACCTATTCTGACAAAAATTTGTACTGACTTATAAGCGGGTCAATGGCAAATTCCTACAAAATAACCTTAAAAAATACAACCGACTTATAGGCGGACCGACTTATAGGCGAGTATATACGGTAATCATGAATTAACAGCCATTTTTCAGTGTTGACTTCTGACGTGTATGTTAACAAATAATATGTAGCGAATTTCACATTTCAGTACAAGTTATCCCCCTTGTCTCAGAACTAAAATATGAATGTATTTAAAATAAGTACATATATACAGCACTTCAGGAAACTATCCTTTTCTTGTCATCTTTCTTTGACGCCTTTCATCTTCTTTCTGCCTTTCTATAACCAGTCCTCTCCTTGTTGTCCCCCCCCCCCCCCCCCCCCCCCCCATCATCTGACTCCACATAAAACCTACCCTTTCCTCCTCCAGAGCTTTCTGTCGAGCTGCTTCTTTTTTGGCACGTTTTTGAGCTTCCTTTTTTTCCTTTTCTTCTTCCCGATAACGAATTATACGAGGGTCGCAAGCATAAGCGTTGTCTGTTGAAAAAAACAACCAGAAATAGAGACTTGAAGATATCAGCTACAGCTGACATTATTGAAGGATCAATATACTATTATAACGAACAGTTGATTGTGATATAAAATTTTTGCTTTAAAACATAAACAAGATTTCAGGTAAGAAAATCGGAGAAATGCTATGTACACATATGTAAAATTTCGCTGATTAAGATACATCTTTGTCAATGTAAATTAACACTTCACATTTATAAGATCTTTAAAAAAAAATAATTAAAAATTAAAAAAAAAAAAAAAAAAAATACACACATATATACCTTCATCAGGTATTTAAAAAAAAGAGAAAAACTAGATTTCTGTATGACAATGGTATTACAGTTTGAGTTACTGACCTACTAACTGTCGGATTCGAGCCATTTCCTCTTTTTTTAACCTCTGTCTGGCTGCTTTATTCTGTTTTTCTATCCATCTTCTTTCTTCACGACTGCAAACAATTCAAGTATTGATTCTGTTGAAGTATACTGGCATGAAGTGTCACAGTAAAGATAAGATAAGATAAGATAAGTTTTATTCCAATTTTGGGCCCAGAGGGCATAACAGGAAGACATTTTATAAAGAAGGAAATTCAAAAAAGAAAGAAAGTTTACAACATTAACTACAGGTTACATAGACTGCATACTGCATGTGGATGCAGCACGTTGGGGAAACAAGTACATACATATATGAATTGTTAATCATGTATATATGCAAGTAAATGGACAGTATCAGTATTATACCAACATATGAATAATAAACTACATGTATAATGATTTACATACCCTCTTGTATTTATTTGAAAGTTTATTTTTGATACATACATATGCTTTTACATTCTACTTTCATTTTTGATAGAATTCCGAGCCATTAAAATAGACGTACGATATTCATCAAGTAGTTTCTGTATTCATTTGTGCATTGTTTATGACTTCAGCACGTTCAGAGGAAATATCTAGCATCATTACAATTTGTAGAGACATAAAAAACAAAAACATTGAAAACGTAAATATCATTGTATGTATCCATACTTGGTAATTTACAGTCTCTACATGTATTACTACACAAAGTTAATCAGTTGATAGTACGTAAAAGTGAATGCTTGATACTTACTTCTCTCCCTTTTCTTTTTCCTCTTCATCTAAATAGGAATATTCTCTCCATGAATCAAAATCATACCTGTAATACGGGAAGTAACACCAGGGAATAAACGAACAGAAATAATAAAGAAAGAATTATAACCTTTACAAGGGTCTGTTAAACAACAAAGAATTAACCTTTACAAGGGTCTGTTACACAACAAAGAATTAACCTTTACAAGGGTCTGTTAAACAACAAAAATTAACCTTTACAATGGTCTGTTGCTGGGAGAGATCCCCTTTTAGAGAGGTCAATTTCCCTTTATACTATAGAGCATACAATTCACAAGATGTCATCAATTTCCATTATAAGAAAACAGTTTGTTTATCTAATAATTGTTGAAATCACAAGATGTCTATTTCTCCTTCACATGATGTCAAAACAGAGAAATTTACAAGATGTCAAAAGAGAAATTCACATGATGTCAATTTCCCTCATTAGAAAACAGAGAAATTCACATGATGTCCATTTCCCTCATTAGAAAACAGAGAAATTCACATGATGTCCATTTCCCTTACCCGAGAGCACAGAATGTAAGTTTGTCAGTTCCCTTACCAGAACGTGTAAAATCTTATCAGAACGTGGAGAATCTTACCAGAACGTGTAGAACTTACCAGAACGTGGAGAATCTTACCAGAACGTGTAGAATCTTACCAGAACCAGAACGTGTAGAACCTTACCAGAACCAGAATGTGTAGAATCTTACCAGAACGTGTAGAATCTTACCAGAATGTGTAGAATCTTACCAGAACCAGAACGTGTAGAATCTTACCAGAACGTGTAGAGTCTTACCAGAACGTGTAGAATCTTGCCAGAACATGTAGAATCTTACTAGAACGTGTAGAATCTTACTAGAACGTGTAGAGTCTTACCAGAACGTGTAGAGTCTTACCAGAACGTGTAGAATCTTACCAGAACGTGTAGAGTCTTACCAGAATGTGCAGAATCTTACCAGAACCAGAACGTGTAGAGTCTTACCAGAACGTGTAGAATCTTACCAGAACGTGTAGAACTTACCAGAACGCATAGAATCTTACCAGAACGTGTAGAATCTGTTGACGTCCTCTATGGATGTGGAGTCCGTCCCTAGACTGGGCACTGTCCTTTTGTTGGACCATCTACAAAAATACTCCAAACATGAATCCACTGTACTTCCTATTCATAGAAAGTCAAACGACCATCTACAAAAATACTCCAAACATGAATCCACCATATTTCATACAGGGTCCACAATATTTATAAGTTACTTGGAGTTTTTCTTTCAAAATCAAATTTATTTTCTACAATTCACAAACAATGCATGGCTTGTCCTTTGGGATCAAAAAAAGTGTTGGAGAAGAACTGGTAACTAGGAAGCAGGTGTTGCAGAATCTATCAGAATTTCTCCCATTATTGAGTCAGAGTGAACAAATGCAATCTGCAATAACTCAAAAAAAAAAAAAAACCCTCTCCAGGGGCGAGAAGATACGGCAGTAATGAAAGAACTACATTTAACAACTGAACGACATAGTCAACAGGACCTCTACATATGTAACATCACTGTAACTTTACTTTGTATCTCCTTCTCCCAAGTAATAACTTATTTGAGATTGTCTTGAAATTGGTAAGACATTGTTACTATATATACAGCCTGCCCCTTGCAGAATTTGAAATGTATGTATACCTAGAATTTCTGTCAAAGACCGGGCCAAACACTGTAAAGAATTTTTTCTTTGATTCCTCATCATTGGACGGCACATCGTCATCGAACTGTGGATCCACACTGTCATACGATCGACGTTTTGATTTGTTTCCCAGAATTTCATAAGCTTTGTAAAATAAACATACAATTGTTCATGAGACATACAATTATTCAATATTTAAAAATCTTCAGATGTGGCTGTCTTCAATATCAAATCTCTACCAGCACAATTAATAAACCTACCGGTACACTATTGGCATTACACGAATATTAAGGTTGTTGTGGATTGATAATAAGAAACCCTTGAAGGTTGAGATTTGTGGGTGTAACTAAGATACTTCTAAAACAAATGTGGATTTTTACTGGACCATGAAAAAACCATCATTGTTGATCACTCATGTGTATGATTTGCAACAATAACAGGTACATGTATGTGTGCCCGCTGATAAAAATATGACGCATCCAAAGAAACTTTCTGCACATCAATGTTTCTCTATAAAACTAATCGTCACATTGGTTATAAATAAAACGCTGAAAAATGTTCATCATATTTTCAGCAGTGAATGATATACACCAAAGGAAGTTGGCCATACTTAATGAAATACACCGTTATACCACACACAGTAATGTTTAAAGAGATATAATATACACTGTTATACCACACACAGTAATGTTTAAAGAGATATAAAATACACCGTTATACCACACACAGTAATGTTTAAAGAGATATAAAATACACCGTTATACCACACACAGTAATGTTTAAAGAGATATAAAATACACCGTTACACCACACACAGTAATGTTTAAAGAGATATAAAATACACCGTTACACCACACACAGTAATGTTTAATGAGATATAATATACACTGTTATACCACACACAGTAATGTTTAAAGAGATATAAAATACACCGTTATACCACACACAGTAATGTTTAAAGAGATATAAAATACACCGTTATACCACACACAGTAATGTTTAAAGAGATATAAAATACACCGTTATACCACACACAGTAATGTTTAAAGAGATATAATATACACCGTTATACCACACACAGTAATGTTTAAAGAGATATAAAAGAAAAATCAGTTTTGCCCAGTCTTAAATTCGTTCACTGATGAGGCGAAAGGAGCAAAAATAAAACGGGGGGTGAATAATTGTCTCTGGTGAAAATGTAATAAACAAAGTTACTAATACTTGGTTTGTTAAAGACTGTCTACAGAAATGTATCTGGTTGATTAAGGTCACTGGTGGCAAGACAAAGTCCAATGCTTAACGATACTCACTGCGAAAATTTAAAAATATCTAACATACAGAAAATTCAACTTTCTAGATTTCATTTCACTCTTTTGATATTTTCACTTGTGTTTTGAACTCACGAAATTACAAGTAATAAAAAAAATCATGTCCCAGTCTTGAAATAAATCCCATATCTACATGTATGTAGAGAATATTGAATATTCACTGTTCATGACATCATATCTAAATATGTTACCTCTAGTTATACAAGTGAAATAATCGTCCTCTCCATCGCCAACCTTCAGACCTCTCGCTTTCCTCTTGTCTGGATGGTGTTTTAATACCATACATTTATCTGTAATCACACAGAAACTTACAACTTAACTCACGGTAATATCACTCAAACTTAGTACCATCTTCAAGTTATCTGTAATACTGAAACTTTTTACATTCTTAAAGATATCTGCAATCACACACGGAAATATCACTGAAACTTATCACAGTCTTAAAAACACAACATTCTGTTGTTGAACTCTAAACACTAGAAACTATTCTCAAAATTATTTACAGCAAGCTTCTGAAATTGATGAGTTGTGTATTCATAGATATTATTAGATTGATAGAGGTTTCAGTTATGAATGATTGGCAGGTCAGCGTTGACTTACAAGCTTTTTTAATCTGGTTTTCTGTAGCCTTGTATCTAAGATTACTCAGTTATGAATGATAAGCAGGTCAGCGTTGACTTACAAGCTTTTTTGATCTGGTTTTCTGTAGCTTTGTATCTAAGATTACTCAACCCCAGCACTGCATAGTGGTCTTGTTGCTGAAAATCAAATTAGAGGAGTTAATTTCTGATGAAATACACATGTACGGTAGTTCCCACCACATTAAGAAGTCTTAATCAAGTTCTAGGGCACCATTTTACATAAATGCTTACAAGTAAAATCAAAACTGAAATAGTTGATTACTTCAGTGTGTAATGTTTGTTAATGAAATAGAAGATGTTAATTCACAGACAATCATACAATATCTGAGCTATATTGTTTCTTAGATACCAAGACCTTAGGACCTAAGCCAATCAATAGTCCTTTCATAAACCAGGTCTTGGAATATTTGACAAAGAAACAGTCACTATCGGTTTACTACGGTACTATACTACTGGTTCAATATGAAGATATGAAATGAAGTTCTGTGTATACTTATAGGTAGAGAGTATTTTCACATATTCTATAGGTCATACACAACATTTATGACAATTTTCCTAAAATTATTTTTTAATATCCTCCATATGAAGGGTTTTTGTATGAATTCAAAAATAAGTTTAGAATATATAAATATTGCATGTAGTTGAGGGTAACATTGAAAATTTTCACTCTGAGAAAACAAATGACAACCACCTCGAGGCTACGCCTCAGTTGACAATGGTTTCTCGAGGCGTGAAAATTTTCAATGTTACCCTTAACCACATGCAATATTTGTTTTATTATACTGAAATGAATGTTATAGAAGCAACAAAGCAGAAAGACTTTCATCTGTTGACATTTGATCGATCACTTTCAGGCGATATTCTGTATATCGATGCAGGTATTAAACGCTCAAACGACGTCGTCTAACAATCTACAGCGAACCCGTACACTCCTAAATTTGACGCATGTGATAATTTTTTATAATATCACCCATTGTCAAGTACTGTTACCTGTTGCTAGATATTATCACCCTGGAGCACATGCTTTCTGTTCTCAGAGGGTAACAGTATGTTTTTTCAAATGCCTCTCGACCAATCAGATTCAAATATTTTACATGAAAGTATAATGATTTATACTATTACCTTCCATTCTTTTGGATCAAGGCCTTGCAACAGAGCAGAATTATCTTCCTCCTCTATCTCTTCATTGTCGCTCTCCTCGCTGCTGGAACTCTGCAGGGAATGATGGGACAGGGAATGTTTGTTTCGTCTTCGTAATCGTAACGCTTCAAACCAGCGTCCAGCAGGCTCAAAGCTGACCTTGACAGGTGCTGTTTGTATTCAATATAAAAAAATTATATTCTTTAACAACTCACCCTCAGTTATATTCAGACAATTCCCCATTTTATCGATATATCTTCCCAGTCCAATCACCAGTGGATAAAATCACGAATTGCAAGTTTCTTTATATTGTTCAAATGAAATCTAACCAAAGCTTATTTATCATAATTCTATTTCAAATAATTCAGTTTTAAATAATTTAAGAAAATGTGACAACATTGATGTCAGTAAACAGGAAATGTCTATAACACAAGTCCTGTAACACTTTCAGTACACGATAGGGCAACAGTGATCAAGGCATATATCAAATAATTCTTACACTTGTAAGGGAAACATGTGCTAAGAAATATGGAAGGCCTAATTCTTACAGTTTTAAAGTTCTTGAATGCCCAGTGGGCCAGTAACACATCTCCAGTGGAAATTAAGATTCCCTAAAATATAAAGAGGGTGTGTTTCCTGGTAGAAAATCAGCGAAATGAACCGTTCATACAGAGGAAAAGAAAATTGGTGCTCAGAAGAAGCATAAGGAAACAAAGCGACAAAGTGGCCGCTTCAGATATTCAGAATATGTGAGCATTAGTTGAAAACCTTTGTTTTACCTTTAATAGGATGAGAGCGATGATAAAGAAGAAGAAGAATCACAATTGGAGAATTCCGAAGAAATGCACTGTGACATGACAGAATTAAAAGACGAAAGAGAGCTTGAGCTGTCTTAAACTTGTATTGTAATACTCAATAAAATTATTTAAAATTGAAATTTTAAATATGTTGAATCAATCTAGACATAGCATTTGGGCTTGTAAAATTTTATTTAGACTACCATATTTTGCACTCTCACTTGCCCTATGGGCTTGTATTAAAAAAGTGAAGTGTAAAGGCTGTTTCTGAAATGATAATGATACTTTTAAATGATACTCAACCTATCATTACATTACATAAAACAAAATGTGGATTTGGACTGACTTTAACTTTAACTGTATTTTTTATTTAAACATTATAGGGAAATCAACAAGGCAAATAACAGCTTTGCAGTTTCCAGGATCCGTGTTGTTTACAAACAATTATGATGTCAGATACTAAAAGGAAAAGTTTCATATAATACAGGAATCTCATTTAACTGGTTTATTTTTTCTGGCATTCTTTTATCTTGATAAAATCTTTGCAACAAGAAGGGGGGAAAATGCAACGGACCAGACCGGGATTCGAACCCGGGCCCCCTGAAACTCTAGTCAGGTGCTCTACCAACTGAGCTATCTGGCCACCGGCGATCGAACCCGGCTGACTGCTACATTCCACCCTCCTTAAATGTCTTCACACCTGAAGACATCAACCCAGGATCTTTATCCCCTGGCAGGCATTTTCACCTGTCAGTTCCAGGAGCTGGTCTACGGCACCAAATGTAACAGGAAGGGAGAAAATGAAACAGAACAGACCAGAATTCGAACCCGGGCCCCCTGAATCTCTAGTCAGGTGCTCTACCAACTGAGCTATCTGGCCACCGGCGATCGAACCCGGCTGACCACTACATCTTTAATAGCTAAGAAAAACTAAAGACACTTTGCAATGTCCAAAACAGTAAGAGAACTCACAAGTCAAGGCTATCAATCTCCCTAAAATGGGTCTGATAAAAGGACCTTTCCCAATTGGAAAATAAGCAAAACATTTCTCAATTGATGTCTAGAAATTCCCTAAATTGATGAGACAATGCAAGTAGTATGCATTTCTCAAATGATCACCTATTGTCAAAATGCAGCAAAATTGAGATTTCTATTCTACTCTTTAAATACTTTGATGGGGATTTGGGAGTTGTTGTTACTGAACGAATGTAACTGAGTGAAAGTCTAGCTTGGGCTTTAATTTAAATTACCTTTTTAGTGAAAAAAATCTTTTAACTGAAACAAAAACTTGAGTGATTGTATGGTAAATAATAGATTCCCAATCTGATAAAAAAAAATTCCAATCAATTTCCCAATTTAAAGGAATTGGGAGCCTGTCCCAAAAAACTGCAATGAAAGCCTTACAAGTTACAAAACAAGACCTTATTCCGTTAACTAACAGAAACTTATAAGAACAATGTAAAATTCAATCGAATGCATTGTAATAATAACAAATAATTAGATCTATTACCGATAATGCTACGTGTATGAAATTAAACAGCATTTTAACAACTCTTTGGTACGGTATGAATACCGAGTACAGGTGTCCAACCCTAATCTCAGCCGAGATGCAATGCAGCATTAAAGTGATAGAGAGTTAATTTAACCATGTTAACATCCAAATCATTTATCTGAAGTGAATAACAGTGTCTCCTAAGTGCTTCAACTGGCAGAAGCTGAATGCGAATTTCCAGACATGAATAATGAAGGACTGCATTGAGATTCGGTATAGGTGTCAGTCAAAATATCCAACCGAGCCGAATCTCGGCCGAGATTAGTCCAACCCTAGCTGTGATATTTCACATGAGCTGGCAGTTTTATCAATGAAGGTCTATACAACAACCAGAAAACTACACCCCCGAAGCTCATCGGTACACTCAGCTCACTAATTGTTGTTTAAATTGTAGATCTTTAAAAGTTTATGGCTAAAACTGCCGACTCCTGTGGATATTTTGACTGACATATGACATCGGTGAAGGTATCAGTCAAAATGCTACAGTAAAACCGAATCTCGGTCATTATACAACAAATAATAATCAAATAAACCAAAGAATAGATAAAATAAAAACAACATCTCAATACCGAGGAATTTCGGACTGACTTGGGATAATTAAGAAATCGGTCTATTACTTGCCTGATAATGGCGCTACAACAGACGTCGTTGAATCGTCTGCCGCAGGCAAAAGAAACATGATTATCCTCCTGATTCAGGAACTCCAATGAAAATAATTTAAAAATTAACACAAAAGAACCATGTGAAGAAAGTTTGTACAGGAAGTAGTTGTCTGCCCTTGATTCCAGTCGCCACCGACCGATAGGAAATCAAAGTACCAGCAGTTCTAATAACGTGAACTCGGTCAAGACGAAACGTTAGGCCTGAATGGATTTGAGATGTCTTCTAAAACGATGCGCGTATGATGAAAGCCACTGTATATCAGCATCAATTGAATTAATGAGAGCAATGATACTGCGTGTAAATATGTAATATACTAGCATGCTGTATTCAGTAAGATGATTTTGAACAGTGTAATGTGATACTGCAAATACATGTCTTTGCATTCTACACATTTCCTTTACTTTACCGGTCTGGTACAATAGATTTATTACCAGACTGTTAAGGCTTCATTTCCAAGACCGTAGTGTTTAAGTTTTAAGAGAAGCAAATCATGGGGGAGACAGTCGAAAGCCTTAGAGAGATCCATAAGAATTGCGGCTACATACTTATTCTCATCCAAGGCTCTCTTCCAGTCTTCCATGATCCTAGATAAGGTGGACTGATATCCATACCCAGTTCTAAAAGCAGCAAGGAAAGGATGAAATATAGATTCAAAATATTCAGAAAGCTGTATATGGATGGCTCTTTCAAAGAGCTTTGAGATGGCTGGCAAAACACTGACCGGTCTATAGTTTCCCTTGTCTAGACAGCTGTTTTTCTTATGAATAGGACAGACTTTGGCTTTCTTTAATGAATCGGGGAAAACTGAATTTTCTATGGCCTTATTTATAAGACATGCTAATGGTTTAGCTATAGATGGCACGGCTAGTCTTAATAGCAAGGGTGATATATTATCTACCCCTGTAGCTTTCTTAATATTGATTTTGTTTACATGTTCAATGATGAAAGATTCATTTACCGGTTTAAAGGATAGTGGTTGTGAGTCCTTATCTTTCATGATAGTGTCAATTTGTCTAACACTTGAATGTTTTGCATCTATCTGCACATCGTTTGTTCCTATATCCTTTGTCACATTAACGAAATAGTTGTTAAAAATATCACATACAGCACCTTGATCGTTGACCAAACTGTCATTTTCACATGATAGTATTTCTGATGGTATTATTACCCTTATTTGTCAAAAACGGTTTGATTGTAGGCCAGAAATCTTTCGACTTTGGCCCCCCTTCACATCTCTCTATAAAATATTTATTTAGAGATTGCCTTTTAACTTTTGTAACGTAGTTTCTTTGAGTTGCATATGCTTTCCAATTTTTGTCTGTATTATATTTTTGAAATTTGTGAAATAGCATCTTTTTCCTGTAAACAGCCCTCTTCAGAGTTTTATTCATGAAAGGAACTTGTTTAGGTAAAAACTTTCCTCTCCTTGAAAGGAGCATGTTTTTCGATCGTCTCTAAGAATTTGTTTTCAAAATTTTGGTATGCCATATTGATATCTTCCACATCAATAGCATTAATGAAATCTATATTACTTAACTCTTCTAAATAGTTTTGTACATCGAAATTTTTAAAACTTCTACACAATTTGGTTTGTTTGGTTGCCAAAGGAGTGTCGCACTTCAATTGGGCAGCAATACAATTGTGGACATCACTTAAACCACTGCTAAAATTTAAAACTTTATGTACACAAGATGACAATAGTTGGTGAATAAACTATATCATATACGCGTATTTCAGTTTTATAATTTATGTTACAAGTAGTTGAGACTTGGTACTATGTACAGGTTGTTCAAATGTTGAAAGGATTGCCCCTTTTTCCGTGGTCAATAAAAGCAAGACTATACACTGTACTAAAGTTAAAATTTTATACATAGAAGCCACAGACGATGGTTTCTAAATATTTTTAATAGTTCCCTTTGTTTTTCATTTTGTTGTGACAGATTATCATGGTTCTTTCTCAAATTGTTTCAAACCTTGAATTCAGCTCATGAAGCAAACATCCGTGCGAATTTTCGTAGGTACTCGATATTAAACACGAGTATTTGAGAAAAGTAACTCCTTTCATTCAAAGTATGGGGCATATTCCGTTTCTTAATACTTCTGTGCGTTCCGTGCGATATGTGTTAGACAAAGAAAACCCTCATTTATGTTGCTTTTGAGAAAAATAAATCGACCGATCTCTTCAAAAATCTAGAAACCCTGCGTTACTGAGTTTTTTCACCATGGTCACGATGGTCCACGGTGATATCTGGGTTCTCTCTTCCACCAATAAAAACTGGGGGCCACCAGATAACTGAAAAATTGTTGAGTGTGGCGGAAAACAGCGACAAGAAAACAACAACAACAAATTCAATAATTACTGTTAACCATCAACTACGTTTGGTTCAGACCCTATATTGTATTGTGATGTACTAAATATATGTCACAAGTGCTCACAAAAAGAAAATAAAAAATAAAGACACCTCTCATTTTCTCAGGCTCCTGGTCGAATTTGCTTTGAATATCTGGGCTCGTATAATTTTTTTTATGAATATACCTTGATTATCTATTTTTATATTTAAAAAGCACGTGCTGTGAAAGTGTATACATGTACATATATAATATACCTGTAAGTCTTTATGTTTCGGTTAATAATATTACAGGTAGAATAATAAACCAAAAGATCTACCTCATTTTTAAATAGTAAAAAATATCTTAACTCCTTATAACAAGTTAATTGTCTCGTTATAACGAGTTTTTTTTAGTATCTCGTTATATAACGAGTTAGTTATGGGCCTGTTCTTTCCAAAATTTATTCAGAACGATTATGAATTATCAAAATCCGCAAAATTGTATGTTAAAATCTCTGGCTCACACACGATTATTTTTTTTATGACTACATGCATTATGTAACAATTTTATACGTCGTGAAGATGACAAGAAAATGTATTTTTCTAGCTGCAAACAAATGAATAGGTGACGATATATTTTCTTCTATTCAATAAAAATACTTATTTTCCATTGTCATGAATAAATTCATATTTTATTGTTTTGATATACCACAATGGTTTGACAATATGTTCGAGTTAACTCGATATTTGAGCAACAAATCAGTCAGCCTAGATGCAGATGATTTTTTTTACATTATAGATATATTTATACTACTAATGCAAGCACGTAGAACCAGAGAGCTTCTCCCTTTTTACCTCACCTGAGATGAAAGCTCACGTGAGTTTTTCTATTAACTTTTTGTCCGGCCTCCGTCTGTCTGTCAGTAAACGTTTTTACATTTTCAACTTCCTCTCCAGAACTGCCATAGGCCAATTTCAACCAAACTGGCACAGATCATCCTTGTGGAAAGGGATTTCAGGTTTGTTCTAATGAAGGGACAGACCCCTTAACGGGGGAGTAATCACGATAATACAAAAGTTGAATGAATTCAAAAATCTCTCAAGAACCAGTTGGCCAGAAAATTTAAATCTAAATGAAAGTTTTCTGACATAGTGCAGATTCAAGTTTACTAAAATTATGGCTCCCAGAGGTAGAGTGGGGTAACAATAGGGAATCAAAATTTTACATGCGAATATATAGGGATAATCTTTTAAAATATTCTTTTCAAAAACCACTGGGTCAGAAAAGTTGAAAAGTTGAAAGTTCCCTGATATAGAGTTGATTCTAATTTGTTCAAATCATGTTCCCCGGGGTTAGGGTGGGGCCACAATAGGGGATCAAAGTTTATATTTAGATATATAGGGGATAGAGGGGGGGTCGGGGGGTCCGGACACCCCCCCCCCCCCCGGAATATGCATAGGTAAAAAAATTTACAATATAATGATTTATAAGAAAAATGAGTTGACTGTTATACATGTATATTACGGGTTAGATTTTGTGAAAAGGTTCGATCCCCTCTGGAAAAAATTTCTGGATCCGCGCCTGTTATATTTGAAATTTTTATCGATTTTTATTTATTTATTTTTATTCATCTATTTATTTATGTTTTGCTTGTAAAGAATTATAGACAACTGTGAAGTCAACTTCTCACAACACTGTCCTCTCCCTTACTTTGAAAAAGCAGGTCTACGAGCCTGTACACAATGCCAATCTGCTAATAAGTTAAAATGTAAATACAGGCTAACCAAGCTAACAGCAGCTTGGATTTCTTTCTCTTGTTAAATATCGCGAAAAATATTCAAATATTACCGGTAAGATATATAAACTTACAAACATCAGCAAATTGCTATACTTTGATGATTCATTTTATATGATATATGCATTATTACAAACACTTACGAAGTTGACGTGTGGTTTTTTTTATCTTGGAAATTCCTGGATTCAGAATAAAATTTGTTTATTTGTTTAAGTACATGTATCATTGTTACTGCTTGTTTTCAAACTAATCTTAATTTTCGGGAATAAGAGAAGGTATTACGAAAGCCGGATAGGCTCATTTTTAAAATGGAGGGGGGGGGGGGTTCTAACTCGTTATAACGAGTTAGTATTTCGTTATAACTCGTTAATTATCTCGTTATAGGAGTTAATTATCTCGTTATAAGCAGTTAGTATCTCGTTATAACGAGTTAGTACCTTTGGAAATGTTATGGGCCTGTTCTTTCCAAAATTTAATCATAACGATTATGAATTAACAAATTCCGCAAAATTGAATAGATCATTTTATGATAACTACATGTATTACATCACAATTTTATTCGTCGTGAAGATGACAAGAAATTTTTTATTTCTAGCTGGAAACTAATGATTAGGTGACGATATATTTTCTTCTATTCAACAAAAATACTTATTTTCCATTGTCATGAATAAATTTAGATTCTATTGTTTTAATAAACCACAACATGTTCGAGCTAACTCGATATTTGAGCAACAAATCAGCCAGCCTAGATGTAGATTATTTTATTGAGAATATAGATATATTTATACTACTAATGCAAACATGTAGAACTAGAGAGCTTCTCCCTTTTTAGCTCAGCTGAGCTGAAAGCTCAAGTCACAATAGGGAATCAAAGTTTTACATGCGAATATATAGGGATAATCTTTTAAAATATTCTTTCCAAGAACCACTGCGTCAGAAAAGTTGAAACTTGAAAGTTCCCTGATATAGAGTAGATTCTAATTTGTTCAAATCATGGTCCCCGGGGTTAGGGTTAGGGATCAAAGTTTACATTTAGATGTATAGGGAAAATTTGGAATAATCTTCTCAAGAACCACTGGGTAAAAAAAAAGTGGTAATTTACATGGAAGCCTCCTTATACATAGAATAGAGTCCAGAATGTTCAAACCATGGTCCCCGGGGTTTAGGATGGGGGTGACCCATAGGGGTAACACGTAGGGGGATCAAAGTTTTGTATGCTGATATATTTAGGAAACAGCATTACAACTCTCTTGAACTACATGTATTTAAGCTAGGTCTTTTATATTTTGTATATACAATTCTTTACAGAAAGACCTTTCATGTGATTCCATGGTGTGTGATCTTATGACATTGACCTGGAAGTCTGACTTACTTTTAATAAAATTCTGACCTATACAATATGTCCTGAACTATTCAAGATTAATCTTTCATATCTTATATAAACATTTCTTATGGCAAGACCTTTCATTTCATATCATGTCCTTTGATCTTGTGACATTGAACTCTTAGTTTGACCTACTTTTTAGAAAACATAACATATTAAGTATATCCGGAACTATTTAGGTAGGGCTTTCATATTTTGTGTATAAATTCTTTGGCAAGACCTTGTGACACAATGGTGTTTGATCTTTTGACCTTGGAGTTTGACCTTTTTGAAAAAAAAAAAAACTATTTAATATCTCCTGAACTATTTAAGATACACCGTAGGGCTTTCATATTTTGTATGTATACCTTGTTATACTTTGTTGTTTGACCTAATGACCTTGAACAACGGCAGGGCTAAGATGGCTCCATTTGCCTCGTGTTTTACAGCGTACATTTTCCGTTAATTTTTACATTCAAAAATTATCTTTACAATTCAAAGTAAAATATATTGGGTTATAATCCCCCTCTTTGCAAAGTAGTATCGACTGTTAAGGATGTAAGCTTGATCAAGTAAAGGTGGCGTGCGTTGACAGTCGCAACCCGCGGTAAGCCCATATCTTGATCAGGCAATCGGAGTAATCCGTAGTCAAAAGTAGTATATACACTGTAACTCGTCAGACAGCACTTTACTCTATGAATTGAACCCGTGTAGAGGAGGATGAACACTTGCTACCCCCCGCCCCCCCTCCGACCCTTTACGATTAAAGATTGTGAAGTTTGAGTTTTGAGTAAAAATCGTTGTTTACTTTGTGTGTGCGTGCGGGCTTTTCCCTGCCCCCCCCCCCCTTTCCAGGATTTTGAAGGTTGGGTTAATTTAGATTTTTAAATTTATTTATTTATCTTTTTTTTTTTTTTTTTTTTTTTTTTTTTTTTGCTTGTAAAGAATTATAGACAATTGTGAAGTCAACTTCTCCTAACACTGTTCTCTCCCTTACTTTGAAAAACAGGATTACCAGCCTGTAATGCCAATCCACCAAAAAAGTAAACAATCACTGAAAAATATCATTCAATATACTTCATTTCTTTTATACAATAAATGTAAACACAGGCTGACCAAGCTAACAGCAGCTTAAATTTATTTCTGTTGTTTTTGTTTTTTTGTTTTTTTTATGATTTCATAGTTTATTACTCATATTAATACCATCAGTAGTACAATAGCACAGGTACAATGCAATACATTGCAGAAAAAATATAGATACAAATTACAACAGTTTTATGAAATGTTCAATAGCATTTGTTTTCAATGCATAATTACTATACTTTATAACTTTACACCACAAAACTGTACACTTCTTGACATGATTTGATATGCTATATTCAGTTTCTTCAAGATTACTTAGTCTACAAAACATTTTATATTTGTATATCTTCAAAGCAATGAAGGAAATAAAGTTATTAAGCAGGCGTGTGCTTTGATTACATTCAAAATAAAAACCAATAACAATACTTTTCCATTGAATATTGACTTTGCACGCCAAAGACACCATATTCCAAACCAATGAAACATTTTTACACTCATATATAAGATGTCTCATATCTTCTGTTTCTAGACACAGAGAACATTTGTCAGAAGATTCTTTTTTCCATTTAAACATGTATTTTTTACAGGAAAGCAAATTATGCATCAGTTTATAATTAAATTCAGCAATATTTCTATCTAAAGCTAACTTGATTTTTTGTTGATAAATGTGTTTCCACATTTCTTTACTGACATTATATTCTTTGTGATATAAATTATGGTGCTTAGGTGATATAAACAATTTACTCAAAAGTATTTCATAGAAAAATTTACATTTTTGTTTTTCAACCGTACAATATTTATTAGTAAAATTGAAATATCTTTTATCTTTTATGTTTATAAATTTTGATTCGTATCCATGAATTTTCTCTCTTATGTATTTAAAAGCTGATTTGACTATTTTATATTCACAAAGTACATTTGCTTTTTTGCAAATTTCTTTGCTTATTTCATCAATGGTCTTAAAACCGCTATCATTGAACAAATCTTTTACATATTTAATATTTTTTATCCAATTTTTAAAATATATAGTCTTGCCATTAAACAAAAAATGCTTATTGTTCCAAATTGGTTCTTGTAATATTTCGTTATTGTTCATATTTTGCACATTAGGAATTTTTTTACATTGATTAAAGTAAATAAACACCTCTTTATAAAATTGTGGAAGTTTGGTAAATATATCAAAGTTCTTTAAATCAGTACAATTCATTTTCAATATATATTCTAGATTTACATTATAAGCTCTTAATAGTTTATCAAGGTGTGAACGTATAAAGTTATGACCGTCATTTTTTATAAGTCGCGGTATCCAGGCAGCTTTCAATGCGTGGAATTTAGTAAGTATATCTATTACTCCAATACCACCATCTTCTATTTTACCAATCAGTGTTTTTCTTTTTATTCTATCTTTTGACCCCCATAGAAAATTAAAAATAATTCTACATAGCTGTTTAATAAAAATTTCACTAGGGAGAGGTAGTATAGATGCAACATAAATGAATTTGCTTATGCCTAAAGTATTAATTATTTCAGTTTTACCAAAAATTGTAAGTTTTCTCTTCTTCCATGACTCAAACAGTTTTTGCATTTTTTCACTTTTATCAATCCAGTTTCTTTTGTAACATTCTTCTTTATCTACGCCAATATATATTCCAAGGCATTTTACAGATGATGTATTTACTTTTATTCCCTCAAGTTTTTCTATGTTACGATGCAACCTATGTGGACCTGTCAATATACATTCGGTTTTATCCACGTTTAGCTTTGATCCTGCATGTTTGGAAAATTCATTGATTGTTTTTAAAGCCTCCTTTAAAGATTCTACACTTTTAAGAAATAGTGTCAGATCATCTGCATGATGAACATGTTTATACTCTTTACTAAATTCAGAGGGTTTAATTCCTAAAATTTTATCATTTTTCTTTATCTTTAAGGCTAGAATATCTGCGACAAATAGATATAGAATTGCCGAAATAGGACACCCTTGTCTTATGCCTCTCGACATGGGACATGTTTTTGAGATCCATCCATTGTTTTTTAATCGAAATAGCGGATTTTTATAAAGAATTTTCATCCATTTTATAAAATTATGTTTAAAATGATATTTCTCTAAAGTTTTAAATAAGAAGTTCCATTCTATTGAATCGAACGCCTTTTCGAAATCTAAAAATAGCAATATTCCGTCTGTTTCTGTTTCCTCACAATATTCGAATATATCTAAAATTACTCTAGCATTTTCGCCAATATATCTTCCTTTAATGTATGCCGATTGATGTTCATTAATGATATTTCCTACAACCTTTTGAAGTCTTCTCGCCAAAATAAAAGCAATTATTTTATAATCCGTGTTAGTCAAACTAATTGGCCTATAATTTTTAAGGTTCGTTTCATCTCCTTTTTTATACAGGAGGGAGATAACAGCAGTTCTCTGTGAAAAAGTCATTTGACCATTATCAAATATTACTTTTAGCGCTTCGTAAAATAGGTCTTTTATGTCATTCCAAAAATATTGGTAAAATTCGTTTGTAAGACCATCAAGTCCTGGAGATTTGTTCGTTTTTAGATTTGTTACAGCATCAGTGCATTCCTCAAGAGATGGAAACTGCTCACAATAGTTTGCATCATTCTCACTCAGTACATTTTCTAAATTAATAGACGATAGATAATTATCTATGCATTCATCTGATATATTATCAGACGAGTATAGACTTTTGTAGAAATCACACATAGCACCCAAAATATCGTTGGTGTTTTCTATGCGAGTATCTTCATTAACTTTCAATTCTTTTATGACACTTTGTTTCTGCCTACTTTTCTCTAAATTTAGAAAGAATTTTGAACATTTTTCGCCTTCCAGCATCCATTTTGATCGTGACCTTACGAAGGCACCTTTACATTTTTTGTCATATAACTTATCTAGTTCTGATTCTAGATTACGTTTTTTATTCATATCTATACTATAAGAATCAAGCTCCTCTATATCATTTATTTCTTTTTCTATTGATTTAATGCGATTTTTTATATTTAGATTTGATTCTTTCGAAAACTGAATAGAAAAATCCCGAGATTTTATTTTGAATGTTTCCCACTTATCTACTGGGTCTAATTCTTCATTATGTATCTCATCGATAATTCTATGAATTTCTTTTTTATAGTTTAAATCATTTAAATGGGAGTTATTAAGTTTCCAATATCCATTTCCCCTTTTATTTGCATCTATTTTAAACGTTATTTTTAATGACCTATGGTCAGACATTCTTTTCCCAAAGTTTGTACCTGGAATTTTTCGAATGATTATATTGTTTAAATCGAATGTAAAGTTTCTATTCAGAAATATATAATCGATTCTACTACTAGGGATATCCTCTGAATTACACCATGTATGACCTTTAAAAGTTGGATGTGTTGATTGCCAAGTATCATACAAATCAAAAGAACAAACAATCTTTTTAAGCTTCGACGTACTTTGGTCATGAAAGTTATCTGTTTTACAGTTAAAATCCCCGCATATTATGATATTGTCATCTTCTGTTATACCTTGTTTTTGCAGAAAATTGTTCAATTTTTTAAAGAATGTGCATCTTTCTTTTATAGTGTTTGGTGCGTAAATATTTACAAGTGAAACTATTTTTCCATGTATTTTTGCTTTTAAAAACAATCTTCTTCCGTCCAATGATGCGTGTTTTTCAATTATTTCTAGTTTTAATTCTTTTTTAAAAAGAATGCTAACACCTCTACTAAAAGGTGAATCACTAAAACAATGAACCGATTTACCGAACCACCTTGAGTCATATTTAAATATATTTTTCTCAATATAGTGTGTTTCTTGTAAAAAGATAATATCTACATTCATATCATTTAACCATGTATGTAACTTAACTCTTTTTTCGTCCGAGTTTAATCCTCGAACATTTACCGACAGTATTTCAAACTTATCCATTTAGGCTATAATTTGAGGAAAAATACAGTAATATGTAAATACATGTATATGTATATAAGTTGAAGAAAGTTTGCATATCTATAAAATTGCAAAAAAAAATATAAAAAGATAGTTTTGTATAAGTTGTAGATATCTAATTCCATTGTCCAGTTTCAGTCCGTGAATCGCAATATATGATTGTTACCTATCCGTTGTCACTGGTTGTGGCGTATTGACAGATTGATCACATTCTTTTTTTGAATTAACACTATTTTTTGTGTTCCTGTTTCGGGAGTTTCGTCCAGTTCTTGGCTTTTTAGCATCGTTCTTTTGAATGCTGCTGAGCATGTCTGAGATGTTCCTCTGGTCCGACAACTGAGTGTTCCTGGGGACGGATATTGATCGACTCGGGGGTCTGTTTTCACAAGCGATTTTGTGAGTAAGCTTACCCATGATATTTTTGCCGGGCCATTTATTGTGATCTGTGTGATCCGTTCCTATCCGATTTAGGCCAGTGCCCCAGAAATCGTCGTAGACGGCTTCAGCATATATAGTGGAGGGCGTACTTTTCTTCAGTACAGCGTGATATTCTTCCACTTGATTATATTTAGCCTTTAGAATTTCCTCCATTACTTCTTCTCGCTTAGACAGGAATTCATCATTCTGTTGTTAAATATCACGAAAAAAATATGCAAATATTACCGGTAAGATATATAAACTTACAAACATCTGCAAATTTGATATACTTTGATGATTTAATTTATAAGATATGCATTTTTACAAACACTTACGAAGTTTTTTTTTTTAATCTTGGAAAATTCTAGATTAAGAAAACATTTTGTTTATTTGTTTAAGTACATGGAAATGTATCAATGCTACCACTTGCACTGTTTTCACACTAATCTTAGATTTCGAGAATGCACTGTAAGAGAATGTCTTACAACGTTTCCGCAAGATACATAATTTTAATGATTTAGCTATCTCGGTATAACGAAATAGCTAATTCATTATACGAGATACTAACTCGTTATAACGAGATAATTAACTCGTGAGTTAGATATTTTTTCACTTTTCAAAAATGAGGCTATCCGGCTTTCGTAATGTAGAGATTAAAGTACACTTCCCAAAAAACTGACATTACTCCAAATTTCAGGTGCGAACCTTTTTGAATATTTTCAAATTAAAAAAACACTTTAGATTAATTAGATAAATGTATACTATTCATTCTGAATCAATGATTTATACTAAAACACTGTACATTAATTATCTTTAATTTCGTTCAAGTTACATTGCATATCTAGTTGATTATCAGTGTGCTCTTCAGCCAACTGTTGCAAATATATTTGGGGGGGGGGGGGGGCAGATGGAAGCATTGGCGGATCTCCAATATTTTTCAAGGAGAGTACGAGCCAAGGCGGTACTTAAATTTTCATAAAAAAGGAGATTGCATTCTCCCAAATGGCAGAAAATGACCAAACTTGAAAATGATTAAACAAAAACGCCCTTATCAATTAGAATTAAATCCGCATACACAATCAAACTACAAGATTGCTCTCTCAATTAAACTATAATGTTGAAATTACCAATAAACGTCATTGGGTAGAAGTGATCGAATTTCTAGATTGTCCAGGGATTTTAATTCTTAAAATACATGTATATGAAAAGAAGATATATGTAGTAAGGAGATTCGGTTTAAAGAATACACTCAGCAAAAAAGGAGGGGGAAGGCATCTTCGCCAGCCAAGGGTTTACCATCCGCTCCGCTTCGCTACAACCCTTGGCTGCGTTAGCACGATTTTCGTGACAACAATTTCCTGCATATGATTGGATGCAGGCCAAGTTCCCTGCAGAGAGTGTGTTACGTCAGAACACGTGCAAGACTAAGGAATGTGTAAACAATTAGTGATTGTCTTCAAAACGCTTCCATTTAATCAGATTTGCATAGTCTCCATACAACATGGGGGTGTGTAGACTGTGCAATGAGGCTTTGCCTATGAGAAATAAGTTTATTGATTTTAAATGATTTACATATAAAACATTGTAACTCACTAGTTGCGGCTATTTTTTTTAACAACACACAAAGTGTAGTTGAAAAACGCATTTTCATTGGTTGAACATGATGTAAACCAAACAGTTTGTTTTCTCCATCCACTAGAGGACGCCACTCAAAGCTATGAAAATCGTTATAACGCAGCCAAGTGTTGTAGAGAAGCGGATCGGATCGTAAACCCTTCGCTAGCGAAGATGGGGGGGGGGGGGGGGGTAGGCGAACATACTTCTGCCCCATACAAAACATGCAACATACAAAGACAAATAGATCTCAAACTCATCTTTCAATCACAAAGACAATTAAAAAAAAAAACCCAGTATAAACTTAAAACAGCAATTCAATATTAGTAAGCTCATAGTTTTGTTTCACACGAGAAATGATTTTATGATACTTTGTAAACACAACATTTACTATAGTTGTCCAGCATTAACATCTTTTCCCCTGTAGGATGAAGTACAACGTTGTAGGAATTCCCAATACCAGGCAAATTAATGACCCTACTCTCGGTTCCTCCATCTCTAATTTGCTGTATTTTGGAATTCTTCAAGCAAATCAAGATATTATCTTGTAAGTCAAACGTTAATCCTCGTGGAGAACCACGAGTGACAGAACTCTGAAATATCTCCTTGTTGTTTTGGTCCACAACAACTACTTCTGATTCTCTTACAAAACAATGGCGATCTGATCGTAATGAAGATGACACAAACGGTCTACTTCCACCTTTTCTGTACGATGAACTGTGATTGATGACGGAAAAGTCAGATGAACAAATCATTCTCGTGGAGTTAGTAGCGGAGGAGGCGGCTGCTGTTCCATAAGAAATGGCCAACATCGGTTCCTTCAAATGAAAGGTACCAAGTTTGATAAATGTTACATTTTCTGCGACTTTGACCTGGTAATAATCAATATAGTCTTCAAAAGAGACGTAGACTTTATCCATGCAGTCCCCTGATTGACAGAGACCGTACGGAGTGGCCTGACAAGAATGAGTGTGGACACACTTGCCAACAGCATCAGATATATCATAAGCCTGTAGTGAAGGAGGGCTCTCCATTGACATAATGACTTTTGTATCGCTTATGAATAAGCCATAATAAACCATCGTGGGCAGGTCCATTTCAGATATTTTTTCAAAGTTAACTTTCATCCAGTCTTTACGGCACATAATTTCTCTCCTTCGTACAACCTCCGTTTTGTCTGACAGTAATGAGGCAAATGTTGAAATTTTCTGTAAGGCTGTAGATCGCACTTCAGAAGAACTGGCATCCTGAAACCTTCCTTCATTATAGACCTGATGAAGGAAATCTGTGTCTCGTTGATTATAATCTCGGACAAAGTCCCAGATATCCAAAGCCCATAACCGATTGAGATGTTCCAAAATCTGAAACCCCATTTTGTGATTACTGATGAAAATCTGTTTTGCAGATCCATTTTCTTGTACCGTTTGTAGCAGGGTGTTTGCATTTCGAACTGTAGTCACGAACCGTTTTATCTCGTCAGAAGCAATCTCAATATTTCCAATGGAATCTGTGTGTTTCTGTTCAAATCTTTTTAACCACAGTGCATGTGTCTTGTCTATCTGCAATTTTATTTCTTCAACTTTCTTTTCAGTGCTTGAAACGATTTCCTGTTTCCTACTGTTTAGTGCGGTTGCTTTATCTTTGTATTCTTCCTGCAAATTTTCTAGACTTTCCAGCAGATCTTTGAACAATGTCAGTTTAGTTTGAACTATGCCTAGATTCATCCCTGCTGCTACATCTTCAATGGCCTGTACTTGCTTACACATTCTATGTTCAGTGGCAAAACAGATGCTGCAGCAAAGTTTGTCGTGATTCGTGCAGTATACCTCAAGAAGTTTCCCCTTGTGTACGGAACAAGGCTCGTCAACTTCTATGTCATTCTTTAACTCCTGTGCATCCGAGAGGCTTAAGATTTTGTGTTCCTGAAGACTAGGAACATACGAATGAATGAATTTGCATTCGTCACAGATCGATTCCATGCACGATTTACACCAATGCTTCGCGATAACGCTTTTGTCACTTCGTTTGCAAAACATGCAGACTTTATGTTCCTCTTTCTTGGGATCTACCGACATGCTCACAATCAGTTTGTTTTGAGGCAAAGCAAGTGCCCACTCCTCGCTTGTAATGTCATTATTTGTAGCTTCGATACGTTTTCTGCACACGGGACATTCGATGGCTTTCAGAGTTTCGTTATCCTTACGTGCCGCCGTACTTGAAATGAAAGTTTGAATGCAAGTCTCACAAAACGTATGAAAACATGGCAAGTACTTTGGATTTCTCACCTCTTCTAGACATATCGGACAACGGATTGTGTCATCCACAGGATTAACACCAGGGGGTCCTGTTAGGGACTCCGCCATTATATATCTTGTCCCCAAACGACAGAACCACTTTCGATTCAGTACTGAATAGAATAGCCATAGCAACTATGAAGCAATGATTAGAACATAAAAAATCCTATTCGGAACACCTTTGTCTCGGAAAAGGTTCCTGGTTTAATAATAGAATACTATGTATAGGGGAACACACGAATGAAAACATTTACAATCGTCACAAATAGATTCCATGCATGCATGATTTACACCAATGCTTCGCGATAGCGCTTTTGTAATTTCGTTTACAAAACATGCAGACCTTGCTTTCCTGGGATCTAACGATACGCTCAATTTATATATATATATATTTTGTGGCGAATCCAGGATTTCCAAAAAGGGGGTCCTAGATGTGAAAGTCAAGGATTAGCCAAAATACGTAGCCATTTTGGGTGTCAAATCGTGCGTTTTACACACATTATTGTGGTGAGTGAGGTCTAAATCCGTCACTGTATAGGGGCGATAGCAGCCCCAGCTTATATCTTTTGTATTGCATTACTAACACACTAAAGTTTGATCACTCTGATTAATGTTAGCCTCTTAGTACTATAGCTTGTTTGGAAGTGACAACTATAATTTAAACATTAGGTTTTTTTTTTCGCAAGTGAGAATTCATTATATCATTAAACTATATCAAGACTGCGTATTTTCATTTTGCTATATTCGTAGTATTTGAAGATTGATCTAATGAAATATGAGTATAAAACAATCAGAAAGAAAGATACAAGACCATTTATCATCACTAGATATAGTTGGCATGGAAATGCTCACTTTGCAACAAAGGGCAGAATAATGTTTTGTTTCAGCGTATATACCTGAAAACGATATTCCAATATCTACATGGTTTGAGCTGTGCTACGAATTTGAAAACGGATTTAATGAAAGGTTAAAGCCCTGAAAGAATATTGTAATGATGCATCTCATTGCATAACATCTACATCGCAATATAATATAGTTTGCATATTTTTCTTCATCTTTGCAAGAGCGTATTTATATTTCATAAGCATTTTTGAATTTTGAATTTTGTTGAAATTTAAACCGTACAGTGCAACATAGCCTATATAGACATTTGTACTTTCCCCATAAATAGTACTAAATAATGAAACAAGATTTGCAGAAATATAGAATAGAAAGGGATCGAATGATGGAATTATTGAAGGTGTAGTACGTAAGATTCGATATTTCAATTTACTGATAAAATGTCTTTTATAAGTTTTATGGTCGCGGTAGCTCAGTGGTAGAGCGTTCATTTCGTAACCGGGCGATCGTGAATTCGAGTCCCGTTCGTGCCTAAGACGTTAACATAGGTAGTGATTGCTCCTTCGCCAAACGTGTGACATTTAGAAGTATTGCGGCAGGCGTTTGCGCGATGAAGAACCCTCACTACTATGGCCCTAAGCGCTAAGCATAGATCTAAAGTTGTAGTACTTCACCTGCAGGTGGTGACGTCTCAACACAAGTACAAATTCTCGCCAGGACGTGGGAAAACAATCAATCAATCGTTTACCTCAATCTTTCTTCGTGGTAAAAATTAGGGTATGAAGATTTTAATATTCAATACTTTTTCATTAAAAAACATTCAACTAAAATATCTTGAAACTTAACCAGAATAGCAAATTGTATGGTTCATCAAGAAACTGGCAGGTACCCATTGTCAATTAACCTTAAGAATGAGTGTGTACTTGGCCCGTGAGAGTAAATTTACTACTGTAATGGATTGTTTTTCTACGTATTTCATATCGATGGATCATTTATAACCCATTGATAAGTAATAATCTATGAGCAAATTTATACAAATATCGCTTCCACTTCGTGTTTTGCTAACTAATAATTCAAATTTATGATCATAAAAAATATTCAAGAAATGTTGCAAAACAAATTTATAAATGATTGAAGAACATTTGTCATTCAATATAAATGAATCTTCTGCTTTCCGCGATCGATGTAAAGACAAGTTCACCCTCTTTCGTGTATGCGTAGTGTTCTTAAACTATCAACATCAAACAAAATACTTGAAATTTTTTTTCAAAATAGATCTAAAGTATGATCGTGATCTAAATAATCTAAAGTATTCAAAGTAGGATCAGTTTTTAAATCTAGGCAGGCTACTAACAAAGAAGGTGATGGTGTAGGAGTTTCAACAGTCTCGTTTAGAATCAGCATTTCGCAAATTCTATGTTCGTTATAACACCAGAGGTGGGATCAGGTGTCTAGGAGGAGTAAGCATCCCATGTCGACCGGTCACACCCGCCGTAAACCCTATATCCTGATCAGGTAAACGGAGTTATCCGTAGTCAAAATCAGTGTGCCAAGAACGCCCTAACAATCGGTATGAAACACGTCAGACAGCATTTGACCCAATGATAGGTTGTATTGACGAACTAGATCCTTATGATAACGACCATAGAATTTGCGAAATGCTGACTTCAATCGAGACTGATGAAACCCCTGTACCATCAACTTGTTTGTCAGTAGCTTGCCTCGATTTAAAAACTCACTATATGTAGAACAAGCTCTTGCGTATCAAATCAGTTGAGAAATATAAACACCATATGCAGTTGATAATGGAATATTGCTACATAAATATGGGAAGTTGACGATTTCATTTCTCTGTCACATATCAAGCTGAAACTTGCTATGTCCTATGTAGCTTCTTTGTGGCTCACTTTGGATCATCTTGCAATTTTGTTCCGTTTCGACCTCTCTTTCAGGAATATTGAAGATGTGCATGTGGCAAGGATTTTCATTTCCCTCAAATTTTGAGAAAATAACAGATTGTTGAACTTATTTAGTTTTCAGGAAATATTGCATAGAGACAATTATTTGTCTGGTTTTCCTTCCACAGTTTTCAAGTGTTTTACAGAGTATTTGTATGGATATAGAAAATGTGCATATGGCAAAGATTTTGAATTTCTTTAATTCTTAAGAAAATTAGAAGTTGTTAGACTTAGTCCGTTTGAAGAAATATATCAATTAAAGGGCATGGTTTGTCCTTTAAAGTCATCTCACAGTTTAGAAGCTAGGGTCTTTGTAAACACAGATGTGCATAGCGCAAGGATTGTAATTCTTACAAATTTTCAATTTTCTTTGATGTTTTAGATAGTTACAGGTTGAACTTGGTTGAATTGGGGGGGGGGGGGATTTTACACACATAACTCTTGTTTTGTCTTTCTACCTCTTGTCACAGTTTTAAGCTAAGACCTTTTTTTCATTTTTTCATACAATGCAAAGAAAGTATGTCACAGCCTGATCACCCCTACTAACGTTATTGTTATTCAAATTTACACCACGTGGTTTTTTTTTGGACCCATTAAAAGGTTAGAAGTGAGGTCAAATTCCGCAGTGAAGGAAACCGGAAATAAATCTGCCAAAGCTATAGTCATTTTCTATATACTGTAATAGACATGTATCATCAATGCAAAAGTACTGTCATACCGGCGATGATTGTGAAATAGTGAAAATCTCAGGAAGTTAAAGTCATTTAAAGATCTAGATTGTAGTTTAACTGATATTTAGTCTTACTGTCGTGTCATGAGGGAGGAGGAGGGGGCAACGGTAATAATTCCATTGTTTATAACATATACAAATAAAGAATTTTCCATTTTCATTTATAGTGGTATTTAGGGTAAAGACAGAACTGCAAACATGTATGCATGTGTTGATGGAGAATTTGTATTAAAAAAATATCTTTGGTAGGAAGTTTTTAACACCCACCCCCACAGAATTAAGAAATCAAAAAAAATTTCGAACTAAGGAGAAAAGTTCCCCCTCCCCGACTTAGGATTTTGTAGAGTGGGCAAGTCACAGGACAAAAGAATTTTTTTTCTCTTGTCAAGGATTTTTAACAAATTAAGTTATCTTCAGCCTTGGTTACAAAAAAGAGAGAATATTTTGCATTGAAAATAAAATTGGTGAAGAAAATGTGCGATTCCTCCCTTACAGTATAATTGCGACTCATAAACTGCACAAAATAATATATCACATTATAAGTAAATCATCAACGTCACAGAAAAAATGAAATTGATGTTATTGTTAGATACTATTACTACACTTCTATAGCATGCTATTTTTAGATTTATTCCTCTTTAAAGATATCTCATAAATTTTATAAGATATCTTATAAAACTTACAAGATATCTTCTAAAGTTTATGAAATATATTAATTGTATCCTTTATTATTGGATATCTTATAAAAGATGATATATTCTATGTATTTTTCTTAACAAATATATGTTATATATTTTATAAGATATTTTATAAAACATATATCTTATGTCTTTTAAGATATCTCAAACCTAATAAGATATTTTATAAGATATCTCAAAAACAAATTTTTATAAGATACCTTGTTAACTTTATAATGTATCATATGAATTTACTTTTATAAGATATCTCATAAAATATATGAGATATCTTGCATGTATATTATAAGATATGTCAAAGTTTGAGCTATATTTTTTTCTAAAAAAAAATGTTTATGAAATATCTTAAAAGATATGTAAGATAACTTATAAAGCTTGTGAGAATTTTTTTAAAAACATTTAAGATATCTTATGTTTTATAAGATATCATTAAAATTAATTTAAGATACCTTCTATTTTTAAGATATCTGTTAAGCATGATAAGATATCATTTGATATACAAGATATCTTATAAAGCTTAGGAGATATCTTTCATAATTTATAATATATATCTTAAATATTTTATAAACTGTAAATTATATGAGATATATATCTTATCAGATTTATTAGATATCTTATCAGAAATAAAAGATGTTTCATAAATTATATACGAAATCCTTATAGGAATACCCGGTAGATATAAATATGGCGTGCCATACACCTCACTTAGGAAGAAGCTAGATTAGCAGGATTTATACAAATTATATGAATATATACATATTTTCTATTTATCTTAAGAAATATCTGTGAAAAGCCTAATATGCATTTTCATCAATTTAAAACTTAATGTATCAATTTTACTCTTTATGCTAAAGCAATTCATCAGCAAATGTGACTTATTACTACGGCTGTGCTCTGCAATGCATGCAAGCAGGTAGTTATAGTTATACAGTATTAAAGTTGGTTAAGAAGTACTATGTACAAGTTACTGCTCATAAATGGAAATTCAATGGTTGAAAATTTTCCACATTTATTGAAATATACGTAGTTTTCTTATCTATATGTGTTGATCAGAAAGTAAGTAATATTTAGAGTACGAGTTCCCTGGTGTATGAGAGATACAGGGCGGGACTCGAGGCGAGAGCGATAGCTCGAGCCGGGCCCCGCCCTGTATCTCTCATACAATAGGGAACGAGTATTCTAAATGACTTGTGACATGATAGTTCAGCTATTTTTAGATTTTGAAGATTCTGTATCTGTATGATTTTCACAGCGAATCAGATGTTGCAATGATATAAATCAAAGTTAAAGGTTAAGTTGACAAAGTGACCAATCAATTTACATTGTATTTTGCGCGAGCGCGAATTGTGTCAGTTAGTATCATTTGGATGGTGAAAGAATGGATGTTCAGACAATGGACTCAGAGCTAATGGATATTGATTTTCTTGGTGCAAACTGGGACAATGGCATAGACTTCTCAAATTTGCGAAACTTTAGAGAATGAAAATTTGGCATTTGAGGGAATGTGTGATTTATCTCTCAATCTGAATGAAGACGCAACTCCTAATGGTTATGGCGATTTTGGTGTAGGCATTGACACTGGCCCCGAGTTTGTCGCCAAACCTGAGATATAACCTGAAGAAAATTCTACGCGCTTTAGGAAACCGGTAACAGAGGAAGAGTTAAACAAACTCGTGTCCGATCAAGAGAATGCAAACACTAAAAGCAATACGAAATGGGTGGTCAATGTATTCGAGAAATGGCGAGAGTATTCCCAAACTTCACGTTATGGATTCCAAAGAAATGGGTTACTGGCTGGAGTGGTTCGTGGTGGAAATGCGAAAGAAAGACGGGACGGAGTATCCGCCAAAATCGATTTATTTGATATTGTGCGGACTGTTAAGGCACCTACGAGACAAAGGGATATATGAGAAGAATTTTTTGGATGAAAAAAACACAGAATTCGCTGGATTTCGAAAGATTGCTAATGCACAAATGAGAAATCTCATTGATAAAGGACTTGGCTGTGACATAAAACGTGCAGACCCGATACTTCCGGAACAGGAAGAGAAACTGTGGGAAAAAGGGGTCTTTGGACAAGAAAACGGAGAGCAATTGCAGTTGACGATGTTTTTTTTATGCTAGCAAATTATTTGGCCTCAGAGGATGTGACGAGCATCATACTCATAGTTTGACAGCTGAACAATTTTTCATTGGCGCGGACGAGAGTGGAAATTACATAAAGTTTGTGGGGCGATCTTCCAAAACTTATAAAGGGGGATTAGGCCAGTTACATGTTCAGAATAAGAACATCAAACACTACTCTGATCCTGGTAAATTGAAATTCTCTCTCTCTCTCTCTCTCTCTCTCTCTCTCTCTCTCTCTCTCTCTCTCTCGTATTGGCGTTTGTCATTCTACAATTTGAAAAAAGTGTTTGATCGCATATTGATTAGATCACTTGCATTCATTACGTTTACAAATACAAATTGTAAACTGCGCTCTCTCTCTCTCTCTCTCTCTCTCTCTCTCTCTCTCTCTCTCTCTCTCTCATGTTTATATTGGCTAAATTTGGCTCGCTGATTAATGCCTTTTTTATTTTAGGGGAGAGATGCATAAGGTGAACTATGTGGGAATTTGCAGCTCGGCTATGTTGAAAAAGGTGTCGCAAGTTCTAGATCCGCCACGGAGTTCCGTGAAGAGGTCGTTGGACCCTGAAAATGAGGAGCGGTCTTACAAGCATATCCACGGTGATGACCTGTCAGGTTTCAGCGAACCCATGTGAAAAGAAACCCAGAACGAGTCCGCAAAGCGTGAGCCTTTCAAGGATTTAAGTTCCTTTCCAGCAGTGTTCAATATGTGTAATTGTACTTTCTCTATGAAGTGAATTATGCTCAGGTTATCTCTCTACGGCATAAAGAAGCTGTTTTCTGCGTTTTTTTCAGTTTTTATATTGCTATGAAATAAAAATCTAGTCATTTCTTTTTTGTTTATTTCTAAAAATAAATTGGATGTTCCCTGATTCAAGTGTTCTTTATTTAAGTTGTTGTATAGTTTGGGTCATTTGCACAGGGAACGCCCACTGAACAGTGTTCTGTATTTTACTTATTGTACTGTCAACTTCAAAGAAAAACATTGCCGGTCATGTCACAAGACAAGGTTACACCACTGTATCTGCATAAAAGTTTTTTTTAGTCTTAAATATTAAAGAAATTAAACCTTTAGAGTGGAAAATCTTTACAATATGTCTATATATACATAAAATCAGATGCTGAAATTTTATAAAATTTAATTCAATATCAGTATAAATACGTACATTTTAAAGTTATAACAATTTCTTAAAAATTCTTGGAAGTTATTTGTATAACTTTAGTCTGTGACATGCACTTTAGAGCATCCCAGATTACAGGATTTGAAGGTAGATCCTTAATGTAAACTGATGAATTCATTTGGAATGTGCACTGCACACCAGCTATTTCCTCAAAATGAATCTCTGAAAGAAAAAAAATCTCACAATGAGGCCAGTATTAAAAATTATTTTGTTGGGCGTTAGCCGCCCGACCCTCTCAAAAGGTCGCCGACTCAAAAAAATTTATTGGTCCAACAGCGATGTTTTTTTGTTTTTTGGTTATGGTCCGGTGCGGAACAGAACCGAGTTCGAGCCGGATTTTAGCCGTCCGAGTCAGTAAAGCGCTTGACAGTCACCTTGCTTCGCTTCAACCGCTTCCTTGATGGTTTGTTTCATAATGTCCGACCTGAAGAGGACAAAATCGTACGCAACTTTATGCGTAAATATAGAGTTTAAAAACTCAAAGGAACGAAGCAAAGCCAATAGACTGCTTGAGTTTGACACGGATTCAGCTGCGGCTGGCGAACGTAGACACAACATAGAGCACATGTCGAAGTACATATCTATTAAATTTATTTTCTCAAACCAAGCCATTATAACATATTCTATGCTAGTTGGAACCCCCAGTTACACGATGTTTGCAGTGCTTGGTTAATAGTTCATGCAGAAATGCATTGATCTAACATTTATTTCAAAGCTTTTCTTAGAATTTGAAAAAAAGATACAAAATCCCTCAACAAAATCCATATTGTTTTCAATGTTTTAGACTGCTACTTTACATTTTATACCCAAGAAAAACTTTGAAATAAAATCCACTCATCATGCTTTTATGTTACTGAGCAGTACTTATATATTTCATTTAGAAATTTCAAATCTACATAAAACAGTTGTCACACTAGTTCCATGTGTCAGACATGTTCAATGGAATACATAACACTGCATGCCTACTAGCATAAAGCAGAGGATGACTAAAAACTAAAGGGCGCATACACAGAACAATACAAAAGTGCAAAGCAAAACTGATTCTTATTTATAAAGTGTTGCAAAGTGGTATACTGATGAATAGTGATGTTATATACAAAAGCAGATATATAAATATGATAGAGCTGAATATGATAAGGCTGGCACATATACACTTGTACATTTAAAAGCATATTTAATAAATGACAAAGAACTTAGCTAATGAAGAGATATAATATAGCAAACAAAATATACAGATATATGTAGACGATGCAATCTCTACCCAGAGTTATCGTTCCTTACACTCACTTACATCTCTGTAAACGTCTCAAGGGTTTTACAAGATTTTTGTAAAATGGCACGTATGCTCAAATAAAGTATGGTTTAGACTTCAGTTACAAAAATATACATAGATAAATAAATACTGAGCAGATGTCAAGTCTATTTGTGACACAAGAAGCATTGATTTGGGTTGAAACGTAGATATTGGGTAGTTCTATTGCACCAGGCCTATAGATAGGTACATGAAGAATATATAATAATGGAAAAAAATATACAAATAGTTGCTTGTCCTACATTTTCCAGATATTTTATAAAATAGTTCTTAGTTTTATTAGCCGTTAAAAAGTGGATTTACATGTGGAATAACATTGCTTATTTTGTGACGTTAACAGAGGTGTAAGTGAAAGCAAGGAACGACAACTCTGGGTAGAGATTGGTAGACGATGTACAAAAAATTCCAGCAGCACTGACGTATGTGGGAGAACAATATTTAATGCATGAAAAAAATTAATCCTGACCAAAAAAAAAACAAAACCTACCTACCTACCCATCATCAAAGGGGTAGGGTAGGCAAACGCCCAACAAACAATTTTTTAATAGTGGCCTGATCAATATAAGCTATCTAAATTTTATTTTCCAGTATGAAATATGAATACTGATTGATTGTCTTAATTACTCCTTCTAGATATCTATTCTGTTTCAATTTAGTATCAATAGCATTAAAGACAAGAGGCCCATGGATCACATTGCTCACATGAGTTACCTTGGCCCATATTTAAAGATTGTTCTTGTATATTTGCATGTAAAGCTTTGGTCCTTAATGTGTCCCAACTTACCCCCGTAACCATGATTATTACAAAATTGAATCTGCACTATATCAAGAAGCTTTCATGTAAATGTAAATTTCATTGTCCCAATGGTTTCTTGAGAAAAAGATTTTCCCTATATATTTGTATGTTAAATTTTGATCCTTTATTGTGGCCACACCCTTCCCCTGGGGGTGGTGGGGGGGAGGGGGCATAATTTTAACAAACTTAGTTAACAAACTTAAATCTGTTTAGGCATCGGTGTCTGATTCTTTTTAAAATTTCAAACTCACTTGGGTGTTTACACTACGTTTATCAACACAATGCCCCCTCAACGTGTAAGGCGTCGCCTGACGACAGAACAACTGGGCAGATGTATTGGAATGCCTGACGCTGGCTATTCACAACGTGACGTTGCACTAAACGTCAGCCAGAGCGTTGTAAACAGGGCCTGGAACCGACAGCAAACTTTTGGTACAGCAGCACACCAACATGGGGGTGGTCGTCAGAGGTCAACAACCCAACGCCAAGACCATTTTGTGGCTCCACGACGCCATCCCTTCTGGACAGCAATTAGCCAACGTAACGACCCCCTGAACGCCTCGGGGGTGAATGTGTCCACTCAGACGATACGGAATCGGTTTCACAATGCAGGTCTCAACTCGAGAAGGGCATGTGTTCGAGTCCATCTGACTGTTCGACACCGGCGGGAGAGATTGGACTGGGCTGAAGATCATGTCACTTGGACACAGAACAATTGGGTTCAAGTTCTGTTCACCGATGAGTCCAGGTATTGTTTGGACTTTACAGACAGGAGGCACCGAGTGTGGCGACGACAACATGAACGTTTCCATGATGCCAACAACAATGAACATGACCGTTATGGTGGTGGTTCCATCATGGTCTGGGGTGGAATCATCAGGGATGGAAAAACAGATCTTCATGTCCTGGAGAGAGGAACAATGACGGGGTGCGCTACCGGGATGAGATCCTCGATGTTTATGTCAGACCCTACGCTGGTGCTGTTGGCCCCGAGTTCATCCTGATTGATGATAACGCCCGTTCTCATCGCGCCAGGGTGGTGGAGCAGTACCTTCAGCAGGAGACAATTGTCCGTATGGACTGGCCAGCGCGCTCGCCGGACTTGAACCCGAAGCACTTGTACTACAAAACAATGTTTTCACATTCAACAACAAACACTATCTTCAAGATAAAGGTACCGCAATGGGAACCAAAATGGCTCCAACATATGCCACACTTACACTCGGCTATTTAGAGGAATTATTATACCAAAAAGTTAAAAAATCATTTGATGAACAATTCGGTCTATATATAAGACAAAACTGGAAAAGATACTTGGATGATTGCTTCATTATTTGGAACAAAGACATTACGGATTTGAATAAATTTAAGAACATTCTAAACGAATTGGATATCAATTTAAAATTCACAATGGATTACAGTACATCTTGTATACCATTCCTGGATGTTTCTGTTATCAAAAAGGAGGATAAAATAATTACAGATATTTTTTACAAACACACGGACACTCACCATTATTTACACTTTTCGTCCTCGCATCCAAGACACACAAAACGTGCCATACCTTACAACCTCGCCAGAAGAATATGTACCATCGTTAGCGAAGAACCTACCAGAGAACAACGTTTAGGGGAATTAAATAGTTATTTACAAAAACAGAATTATCCAATCAAACTTATAAACGACGGAATCAAGAAAGCCAGAGAACTCAATAGAGAAAATCTTATCAATAAATCCAAAATCAATCCCACAACAAATTCACACATTTTACCGTTTGTTACAACATACAACCCAAGGAACTCTAATGTTACACCTATCGTTCGGCAACTCAACGACCTACTAAAAACAGATGAAAAAATGGGGAAAATTATGAAGAAATATACTTTTATCAACAGCAAGAGACAACCGAAAAATCTTAGGAGACTGTTATGTAAATCTAATTTTCAGGAAAAGTCCAACAAAAAAATTTTCACCGTTACCAAATGTGACGATCGGCGATGCGGAACGTGCCCATACTTAAGGGAAGGAAGTTCGTTCGAATTTAACAACAAGGAATTTACGGTAAATTCAGATATGACGTGCTCCACCAAAAATTTAATTTATGTTATAACATATGCTGGCTGTGGAAAACATTATATCGGTGAAACTGGAACTACTCTGCGAACTCGTATACGAGTTCATAAACAACACATTTCAGCACCCGAATACAGAAAAATTAAAGTTAGTGAACATATAGATGTGTGTGGCCACGGACAATTCAGTGTATTTCCGTTTTATAAACTGTATACAGAAAATACTATTTCCCGACGAGAAAAAGAAAGACACTTTATTAAGACTTTAAAACCGGCTCTCAATAGCTTACTGTAAAATATGTTTACTGTTATTATCTATGACGTCATAATATGCTTAACATAAAATCCTTTTCCCTTCATTCGTTTATGACGTCGTTATGTACGTGAAATGTTAGGACGCCTTTATGACGTCAAACCATTTCAAAACTATTTTAAAATGTAACGCCTGAGGATTATAAAATGAAAGCGCTTGCGTTAAATTTTTAACTTTGTGTACTGTTTATTCTATTTCTTTTAATATTTTATACCGGACACTGTGATTTTTTTTAAAAACACAATTTGGATATATATATATATATATATATATATATATATATATATATATATATATATATATTTACAGTACATGCATTGTACTACATCTAGTCATGTTCTAATTTCCATTTATTGTTGCTTTCCCTCCACTTTAAAACAATCCATAATTGGTCACCTTTGAGCGTACATAGTGTATGCAAAGGGTGCTATATAAATATGGTATTATTATTAAATCATATCATATAAGGAAAAGTTGGAATTTTTCATTTACATATGTACCAAATGATAATCATACAAATACATGTCATATACTTTTCATTCATTCTAATTTTCTTAGGTGTGCTGCATGCATCAAAGAGTTTAATTATTAAAATCTTTACATTTCAAAAAAATTATGAATGGGTAGTATACACCCCCTGGTCACCACAATAGATCCAATCAATAAAATGTACTTTCTTCATAAAATAAATTCACTTTATCTATACTGCTAAATTAGGAAAATGATTATGTTTCCACCAAAGAAATATTAAGTTTAGAAGTTTTAAGATACTTGCAATGCATCTTTCTTTGCTTGTAACATGTACATTCACAGATACATATATACCTCAAACATGAAACAGACTATAGTATTTTCTGCGTGAAAATGGTAAACTGTATGCAACATTTCAGTGTTTGATAAATTGAACAAAATCCCTATGCAACATTAAAATTTAATTATTGCACTTTGAAATAGAAAGATGCCCTCTCAATTTTTTTTCACGATAATCAAGAGTCGTTTCAAAGTTGGCCTAGGTCCAAATCTAAGGACGATGAATCTTTCTTACCATTTCTTATTCAAGTTTATTAGCTGATGGCATTAGGAAAATAATGCATTGATACGTATATCTATATATTGCAAAAACAAATAAAGCACAATATACCATAATTTCTAATTGATACTTACATTAACACTGGAATTCCTTAAAGCACATCCATATCCGGTAGAAAATTCACCGGGTCTCAGGTAGCTCGCGCTGGAGTCTCGGAGCAGCGAGATTATATTTCATTCGATAGTCTTTGATTTTACGCTCTACTTAACACCGATAAAGAATATGTTCCGAACACGTTAGTAGGGGTGCTGATGATGGCTGATACTACCTGGAACAAAGTTCTACAAATTATGGCTAAAGAAAAACACTCTATATCGTATTGTGTACTGTTGTTATACTCGTATTCCATTCTCTTGTCAATTTGAATATTGATATTTTGCAACAACAAAAATGAAATTTACATTGCATCATAAAAAATACTCAGACTTTGATAATTGTTGATTATATAATGAATTCTCACTTGTGAAAAATGAAGAACATTTAAATTCTCCTGAATGTGATTTAATGAGTTCTCACTTGTGATGAAAGAAAATTAAGTTTAAATTCTAGTCCATTATTCTCCTTTGTAATTCAAAGTCTATGTTGCATGTCGTTTCATTCAATTGCAAGTTGTTCAAGAAGCACAATCTGAGTGATCAATGTAATTAGATACAATGTGTGGATTTATTTGTTCCATTGTAGTTAGTTGGTTCCATGGTTACTTCCCATGCATCCGCACTGGGTGTCCCCTAATGTTTTACGAGAAATTCTCACTTCCAAACAAATTATAGTAGAGGCCGACGTTATTCAAACTAAGCAAAGCGTGTTAGTCATGCAAACCCCCCATTATGTGTTATTTTTCTATTATTAACCCAGGGACTTATACCTCGGCAGAGGTATTCCGAACCGAATTTTCATGTTTTATGTATTTGCTCCATTGTTGCTAAGGCGACAAATAATTGAACCAAAAGTAAATGGTAAGCTGGTTCTGGCTTGAGGACAAGACCTTTTAAATGGCGAAGTCCCGAAAAGGACACTGTGGTTCTAATCTTGTTGATAACACTTTTCATTGTTGCATATGTCTAGAAGGGGTAAGGAATCCAAAGTACTTGCCATGTTTCCATACGTTTTGTGAGATTTGCATTCAAACGTACATTTCAAGTACGGCGGCACGTAAGGATAACGAAACTCTGAACGCCATCGAATGTCCCGTGTGCAGAAAACGTATCGAAGCTCCAAATAATGACATTACAAGCGAGGAGGAGTGGGCGCTTGCTTTGCCACAAAACAAACTGATTGTGAGCATGCCAGTAGATCCCAAAAAGGAGGAAAACCAATTCTGTATGTTTTGCAAACGAAATGACAAGAACGTTACTGCGAAGCATTGGTGTAAATCATGCATGGAATCGATCTGTGACGATTGTAAATGTTTTCATTCGTATGTTCCCATTCTTCAGAGACACAAAATCTTAAGCCTCTCGGATGCACATGAGTTGAAAAATGACATTGAAGTTGACGAATCTTGCTCCATACACAAGGGGAAATTTCTTGTGGTATATTGCACGGATCACGACAAACTTTGCTGCAGCATCTGTTTTGCCACCGAACATAGAATGTGTAAGCAAGTACAGGCCATTGAAGATGTAGCAACAGAGATGGATCAAGTCAGAGTTCAACATAAACTGATATTGTTCAAAGATCTGCTGGAAACTCTTATGAATATGCGGGAAAAATACAGAGATAAAGTAACCACACTAAACAGCAGAAAACATTAAGCGCTGAAAAGAAAATTGAAGAAATAAAATTGCAGATAGACAGGGCACATGCACAATGGTTAAAGAAATTTGAACAGAAACACACAGATTCTGTTGGAAATATTGAAATTGCTTCTGATGAGATTAAATGGTTCGTGACTACAGTACGAGATGCGAAAACCCTGCTACAAACGGTGCAAGAAAATGGATCTACGAAACAGATTTTCGTCACTAGTCACAAATTGGGGGTTCAGATTTTGGAGCATCTTCATCGGTTACAGGCTTTGGATATCTGGGACTTTGTCAAAGATTACAGTCATCAGAACACATATTTCCTTCGTCAGATCTGTAATGATGGATCGTTTCAGGATGTCAGTTCTTCTAAAATGCGATCTAAAACCTTACAGAAAATTTCAACATTTACCTCATTATTGTCAGACCAAACGGAGATTGTACGTAGGAGAGAAGAGATGTGCCGTAAAGACTGGATGAAAGTTAGCTTTGCAAAAAAATATCAGAAATGAGTGTGCCCACAATACTTTATTACGGCCTATTCATTAGTGATACAAAAGTCATTATGTCAATAGAGAGCCCTCCGTCACTAAAGGTTTATGATGTCTCTGATGCTGTTGGCGAGTGTGTCCACACTCCTTCTTGTCAGGCCACTCTGTACGGTCTCTGTCAATCAGGAGACTGTATGAATATAGTCTATGTCTCTTTTAGAAGCTATGTTGATTATTACCAGATCAAAGTCGCAGAAAGTGTAACGTTTATCAAACTTGGTACCTTTCAACTGGAGGAGCCGATGTTGGCCTTTCTGATGAAACAGCAACAGTCTCCTCCGCCAATGACTCGAAGAGAATGATTTCCTCATCTGACTTTTCCGTCATCAATCACAGGTCATCATTCTTTGGCAGCCTTTGTATCAACTTGACCATCAGATCAACATTGATTCGTGAGAGAATCAAAAGTAGTCGTTGTGGACCAAAATAACAAGGAAATATTTCAGAGTTATGTCGCTGATGCCTCTGCACGAGGATTAACTTTTGACTTACAAGATAATGTAAAACTTATACGGTACCAATTTTGATGCACCAGATGCGCAATTCGACAATTAATGTCTCTTCAGTGATGCTCAACCGAAATGTTTGAACTCCGAAATAACTATGAAGTTTTATAGCTAATAAAGCCAAAAACAGCGTGCCAAAAAAGTGGAGTAAAATTCGTCTAAGGATAAGAGCTATGCTTGAGGGAGATAATCCTTAATTTTGAAATGGAATTTCTAAATTTTATAACAGCAATTAAATATACATCCGTATTTTCAAGCTAGTAACGAAGTACTTAGCTACTGGGCTGTAGAGACCCTCGGGGACTAACAATCTACCAGCAGAGGCCTCGACTCAGGGGTCATAATGTAAAACTTATACGGTACCAATTTTGATGCACCAGATGCGCATTTCGAAAAATAATGTCTCTTCAGTGATGCTCAACCGATAATATTTTGATTTGCTTTGATGAATTACAAAATAAAACAAATAAGAAATGGAGGGACTGAGAGTAGGGACATTAATTTACATAACATTAGGGTCTCCTGTAACGTTGTACTTCATCCTACTGGTGAGAAGATGTTGGTATTGGACTACAGGAAATGTTGTGTTTACAAAGTATCATAGAATGAGTACTGGTGTAAAACAAAATAAATAATAAGCTTGACTATTCCTGTTACCATTTGGTGATATATTTTGTTTGTTTGTTTGTGTTTGTTTGACTATAAAGGGGACATCGCCCAAGTGACTGGAAGGAGACGAGATTTGTCTTTGTATATTTTAATATCTTGTCTCTAGTGTTGTTGCTATTACTCGTCAAGAAAATTACAAACTGCGTGCTGTTTTATGCGTTGAATACTATATACTAGCTTGCATTGCAATGTAAATCATATTAAAGATTTTATAAACGTAGATAAGTATATATGTTTTCATCATCCACCTGACCCTGCAACAGAGGTGAAATTGACTGGAATCATGAACATATACTGTGCTTCTGTATCAATATAGAAAATGATTCTACTCATACTGTGAATTCTATCTTTGATTTAGATATATGGTATGATAAAATAATAAAATAAACCCATATTCAGGAGGTAGGGAGGTGGTGACAAATTCACCACGGTGAATGATGCGTTTTGAAAGGACATACGCGACGTTTCTCAATAATATATAATTTCTCATGTCAATTCAGTCGCGTTCTATCTCGATTTTTTTAAAATGTAAAATCGGCTCTTATGTATTACACTATTAAGGTGTATGAATGTATATTTACTGCAGCAAAGAAGGAGAGAAAAATATTTGGAACAATCCGGTATCGAACCCGAGAACCTTGTATTATTAGTTAATTATAATAATAATAATTGGTTTTTATATAACGCATTTCCAGCGTATGCTGCTCAAAGCGCTTTACAATACATTATTACCCCGACAGATCTTATATCAATCTAGAACTTTCTCAGCTTCCTGGAAAGCATACAGTGGAAGCTGCCGTTACAGCGCTAGAGCACTAACGTTCTAATGATATATTTCACTGTCTATAGCCAGGTACCCATTTTACACTTGAGTGGAGTGAGGACATTTGTGTAAAGTGCCATTCCCAACGACACAACGTCGACCCTGCCGTGGCCAGGACTCGAACTAAATATGATCTGAGCATTGAGCTATCTAAGCCGATATACAAAGTTTGGTAATATTACTACAATTTAAAATTTCAGAAATCATACTATAATTCTTCATATTGAGGAAACGAAAGAAAAAAATGAAAAAATGTTGGAAACGCGTATGTACATAATATAGAAAGTCGGTAAGCCCTATAGATCAAAAGCCAACATTTTCAGGGAAAACGATATGTCACAATTCCTCGCTTAGCAACACCCCAAACATATAGTTATATTTAGACTTACTGAATATATCAATAATAATTTTAATAATGCATGTATATATATATATATATTTACCGAATTCTATTCATATGGTATACTATTTAATTTTTTCCATTATTGAAAGTGCTTGCACCTCATAAGAAGTTAAACGTCTTCCTGCTTTTAACTTTCTCAGACACTAGTTTCTTCAAACAATGTTTGATGCTAGCCGATGGACCACTTAGAAATGTATCAGTCAACCTGACAGACCACTTCAACAAAATTATTCTACTCATTATTCATACTATGCAAGGTGAAGACAACGAACAGTGATCAATCTCAGAACTCCTATAAGCAATACTAAATAGATAGTTGGGCAAACACGGACCCCTGGAACGTTATATTTGATTTAGATATACGGTATGATATAAAATAAACCCGTACTCGGGGTGTGTGTGGGGAGGTAATTAGTGCATTTTAAAAGAACATACGTGACGTTTCTCAACAATACATAATTTTTCCTTTAAGTCGTTAATGGCACACTGATTTTGACGATGGATAACTCCGTGGATTTGATCCCAATGCAACCTGTCATTTGGTCATATACTGTCTCACGTGTTTCATGCCGATTGTTAGGCCGTTCTTGGCATACTGATTTTGACTACGGATAACTCCATTTACCTGATCAGAATATAGGGCTAATGGTGGGTGTGACCGATCGACAGGAGATGCTTACTCCTCCTAGGCACCTGATCCCACCTCTGGTATATTCAGTGATCCGTGTTTGCCAAACTCTCTAGTTTGTATTACTTGTAGGAGTTATGAGATTTATCACTGTTCGTTATCTTCACCTTTCATTTCATAAAAGACAGTTTTAAAAAGCTAGGAAATGCTTTATTTATCTATAAACAATCTAAGACAATATGGATCCAAAGTGGTATACATTTTATCCATCAAAAGAAAACAAGTAGAAAGAACAATACATTAGGAAGTTATTTTCATGGCCTGTTGAAATTTTTGTCCATTACAAAACCATTCTTATATAGTTTAAGATTAATTGACAATGGTTACCTGCCAGTTTCTTCATACACCATACAATTGGCGGTATTTATCTAAAGTTTGAGATTTTCTAAATTTTAAGTGTACTTTTTCGATGAAAAGAGATATTGAATATCCATCTTTTTGTAACCGTGGTGAATTTAATGTAGACACACAAACACAATTGATTTTTCGTTAGGTTCTATATTTGTTATCTTGAAGATGAATACATGATACATACACCCTTCAAAACATATAACAATTACAGTATTAAAATAAAAGCTATATCTCTTATATTTATCATAGGAAATAAAATATATTACATTACACTGAATTAATCACTAGATATACAATCTAATGTTAACAGCGATATTTCACACATTCAAAAATTCCTACACACAGTCAGAATATCCACTCGGAACTACTCGGATGTCTCGCGCACTCAACATTGTATGGAGCGTAGCGGAATCAGCCGAGGATTGCCGATTACAGAATATCACCGATCATAATACAATACAGGTCAAAAGCACGGGTCCCGCGGACTGAAAGTTCACGCTGTAGCATGGGGCCAGAAATCTCGGTGTCTTTGAAGTTGCGGTATCTGTGTATTCTAGAATATGAGTTGCATGGACCTTTCAAATCCAAAGATACACATACATTTGTACACGTGTTCACAATCGGGAATCAGTCGATCGGAAATGATAGCAGATCAAACCACACGCCATAGAATTTCAGGGTTGTTTAATACACATTTCCCCGTTGTTCTTAAGCAACAAGCGCCAGCTAATTGACAGATAGAGCATGTGTACCCCGTGTGTAGCAACAGAAATTAGAAAATCAAATTCAAGTATACATGTACATGTGATAGCCTGTTTATGTTGTGGTCGAATGAAAGATGACAACTAGGCTGGTTGGGTTCTACATTTATTGACACAATTAGAAATCAGGATCTCTAAGAGAGAAGAAACCCTGTAACATAACAAAAATGAAATAATAAAAAGATAAAGGTTTCAAACACATATAATATGAATCAGTACATAACACATACCATTTCAATACTTTGCAAGAAGGATAACTTTTGTCATGAAACATTATAGATATTGGGAAATACAAGTTATTCCCCTTGATACTGAACTTTAAATCTAGATCCATAATGAGTACTTGTCAATTTGAAATACACACACATATATGAAGGATAAAACATGATGTGATTTAATCACCTGTTTGTGGAGCAAGGCATTACTTAATCTCTCATCAGTCAATTAATGAAGCTCTAGGTTTCAATTCAGTACTACAAACAATATTTACATGATACTGTACTGATTGTGTATGAGATCAATATATATACAGAATTTAATTATGAATAAAATTCTAGAATTCGTTCATCTATCAATGGAATTTACTTTCTAACTTCAATTTAATAGAAATGCTAAATTAGAAACTTTACAGAAATAATATTAATAAAAGATGTAAAGAAGAGTGAAATAAATATTATACCGGTACTTACTATTAGTAATATGTCCAAAATGTCCAGATCTTCAATTCTATTTAAAGTTATGCTCAATATAACATGCAGTACTTCCTCTCTGAGAGTTGTCTGAAGTCTGACTTTGGGATGAACAAAGACTAGGGACTTTTTAGCGGGAAAATAAAATAGGTAAAATTATTGGTTTAAATAGCCACCTGACCTTAATCGCATGTCTGTAAGTGACCACACAGGTATAGATGCCCCAAGGCTCAAAGAGAACTTCGGTTACAAACAATAAAGAATCAGGGAGTAAAAGGGTGTTGTATATATGTAGCACTGAACAGTGTATATTGTTGATGACATAAATGATACTAATGAATATGTTCATAATGATCAAGTGAGATAATTTAGTTTAAAAACACTTTAAAATATATTGAAATGATTTATTTCATTCTCCCACCACTAAGTAGGAATGGCGAATAATTTGTATTAAATGCACCTATTATACCATTGCAAAATGAATATGAATAAAACTACACCCTACTACATACACACGTTTCCACAATCGGTAAATCAATCGATCGACGATGATAGTAGAGTCGACTGATTTGTGTTAAATACAAATTTAAGCGAACCGAAATATCGTACATCGCCACATTCAATCTTAGAGTGGCTGTATTCATGTTTCACCTTATTGATAAAACTACAAAATATGTTTATGAGCTCGACAGTAAATTCATTTTGATTATTTTAGTGTGCAAACAACCAGTCATGCAGTTCAAACTTTCAGTTGTAAATGAAATAAAATTATATTGATTTTAAGAACCAAATATTTTGTTGTGTGTTTTCAAGAAAATTTCTCATAAAAAGTTTGAAAATCAAACTACACGCCATAGAATTTCAGGTGCTTTTTTAGATACACATTTCCCCGTGGTCGGCGAAAAATGCACTTCAAGATGACATTGCACACTTTAAAATTCCATACACCGATTTAAAAATATTTCATAAAACTGTATTCAAATTCTCTATGGAAAATCTATTGGGATTTCTGTGACACAAGTAAACTTTATTATATTCATTACAAAGTAAATAAACCGTGTAACATCGTAATGAAAGGCCAATACGAAGTGATTATTTTAAGAATACGCATCGGACATTCAAATTTGACTCATTCTAACTTACTAAACAGAGAACTTCAGCCTGAATGTATATCTTGTGACTGTTCATTAACTATACATCATATTCGTTTTGGTAATGTGCAATCAATGCAAAAACGTTTTACAAATATTGACAATCATTATATTATACAGTATTTACAAGAATGCGATTTTTACAAAGAAGGTTGAATACTTTGATTTTACATTACAACCCCTGGGTCGAGGCCTCTGCTGGTGGACTGTTAGTCCCCGAGGGTCTCTACAGTCCAGTAGCTAAGTACTTCGTTACTAGCTTGAAAATACGAATGTATATTTAATTGCTGTTACAAAATTTAGAAATTCATTTCAAAATTAAGGATTATCTCCCTCCCGCGGAGCTCTTATCCTTAGACGAATTTTACTCAAGTATTTTGGCACACTGTTTGTCATTCATTTAGTAGCTGAAAGACTGAGAAAATAAGTGACCCGTTCAATTGATATATCAAGGATATTAATAAAATTGCAACCAACCACGTTATGTGTATTGTAGAGGAAGTTCAACTGCTAGTTGTTAGGGTATATAGACACCACTTTGAGGGAGATGACATTAGCATTAACATAAACTCAAATAATTTTAAAATGTTTTTAATTGTTTGAAGATATCATCAAATCGTTTGATGCACGCTACAATCAGTTGTAGAAAGCAATAATTCAATTACTGAGCATATCAATTCGATTAATGTGGGCAATTTTTGATCTCGCCAATTGAATTGATGAGCACTTTAACTAAATTAACGAGAGCAATGATTCAATTACTGCGCGCAATATCAAATTGAATTGATGATATCTTCGATTAATTAATCTACCGTTTACCTGATCAAGATATAGGGGTCACGGCGAGTGTGACAGGTCGACAAGGGATGCTTACTCTTCCTAGGCACCTGATCTCACTCCTGGTGTGTCCAGGGGTTCATGTGTGCCCAACTATTTGGTATTGCTTATAGAGTTATGAGATTGATCACTGTTCCGTATCTTTATCTTTCATGACTCACTAAATGTCATAGCCAGTCTTTCAGTGGAATTTAAAAATAAATAAAATCCAGACCGAGCACATATAGGGGAAAACAACACTTTTGATAGATTGGGGATCTCACTATATAGTCAGACTTCTCACTAGGGGAAATATCACTATAGAGCCAGTCTTCCAAGAGGACGTCTCACTATACAACACCTGATTGTTCCAAATATTTTTCTCTCCTTCTTTGCTACAGTAATGTCCATTTATACAACTTATACTGTTATACATAAGAGCAGACTTTACATTTTTGCTTGCATAAACCAGAAGCTATCACAATATGCGGACTCTAAAAACAAACATGGTAATATACTCCAAAATTATTTGTGAAATCAAGAACGCAAGTGAATTGTACGTGAAATGTCATGACAAATCATATATTATTTAGAAACGTCGCGTATGTCCTTTAAAAACGCGTCTATCACGCTGCCGAGTACGGATTTATTTTATCAAAGATAACGTTATGAGTAGAAACACTCTCTGTATTGATACAGAAGTACAGTATATGTTCACAATTTAAATTTCAGTCGATTTCATCTCCGTCGCGGGGTCAGGTGAATGCTGGTAAAATATATATACGTTTAAAAATCTTTAAAATTATTTACAGTGCAATGAAAGATAGTGTATAATTATTCAACGCATAAAACAGTACCTAGTTTGTAATTTTTTTATCAAGAAGTACCAAGAACTTTAACATTTTAGACTAAACATGAAATATACATGGACGAATCTCGTCTCCTTCCAGTCACATGAGCAATGCCCCCTTAATAGCCAAAATGAAAAAAAAAATATCACAAACTGGAAACTGGAACCAAACATTAGTCAAACTTATTACTCTCTTGTTTTGTTTTAAACCAATAATAATTTTATGATACTTTGTAAATACAACATTTATTGTTGAAGTCCAGTACCAACATCTTCTCTCCTGTAGGATGAAATATGATGTTGTAGGACTCCTCAATGCCAGGGAGATTAATGTCCCTACTCTCGGTCCCTCCATTTCTAATTTGCTTTATTTTGGAATTCTTCAAGCAAACCAACACATTATCTTGTAAGTCAAAAGTTAATCCTCGTGGAACACCACCAGTTGCAGAACTCTCAAATTTTGTCGTGTTGTTTTGGTCAACAACGACTACGTTTGATTCTCTCACGAAACAATGTCGATCTGATCGTGAAGTTGATACAAAGTTCGCCGCGGCTCCATCTCTGGGGAATGATGAACTGTGATGAATGATGGAAAAACCAGATGAACAAATCATTCTTTTTGGAGTTATTAGCGGGAGAGACTGTTGCTGTTCCATAAGAAATGGCCAACATAGGTTCCTTCAGTTGAAAGGTACCAAGTTTGATAAACGTTACACTTTCTGCGACTCTGATCTGGTAATAATCAACATAGCTTCTAAAAGAGACATATACTTTATCCATGCAGTCCCCTGATTGACAGAGACCGTACGGAGTGGCCTGACAAGAAGGAGTGTGGACACACTCGCCAACAGCATCAGAGATATCATAAACCCTTAGTGACGGACAGTTCTCTAGTGACATAATGACTTTTGTATCACTTACAAATAAGCCATAATAAACTCTTGTGGACAGATTCATTTCTAATATTTTTTCAAAGTTAACTTTCATCCAATCTTTACGACTCATCATTTCTCTCCTATGTGCAATCTCCGTTTTGTCTGAGAGTAATGAGACAAATGTTGAAATTTTCTGTAAGGCTGTAGATCACATTTCAGAAGAACTGACATCCTGAAACGATCCATCGTTACAGATCTGACGAAGGAAATCTGTGTTCTGATGATTGTAATCCTGGACAAAGTCCCAGATATCCAAAGCCCGTAACCGATTGAGATGCTCTAAAACCTGAACCCCCAATTTGTGATTAGTGACGAAAATCTGTTTGGTAGATCCATTTTCTTTCACCGTTTGTACCATAGTTTTTGCATCTCCTATTGTAGTCGCAAGTCGTTTTATTTCGTCAGAAGCAATCTCAATGTTTCCAACAGAATCTGTGTGTTTCTGTTCAAATCTCTTTAACCACTGTGCATGTGCCTTGTCTATCTGCGATTTTATTTCTTCAACTTTCTTTTCAGCACTTGAAATGATTTCCTGTTTTCTGCTGTTTAGTGTGGTTACTTTATCTCTGTATTCTTCCCGCATATTCATAAGAGTTTCCAGCAGATCTTTAAACAATGTCAGTTTATTTTGAACTCTGTGTTCATTCATCTCTGTTGCTACATCTTCAATGGTCTGTACTTGTTCACACTTTCTATGTTCGGTGGCAAAACAGATGCTGCAGCAAAGTTTGTCGTGATCCGTGCAGTATACCTCAAGAAATTTCCCCTCGTGTATGGAAAAAGGCACATCGACTTCTATGTCATTTTTCAAGTCCTGTGCATCCGAGAAGCTTAAGATTTTGTGTCCTCGAAGAATGGGAACATACGAATGAAAACAGTTACAATCATCGCAGATCGATTTCATGCATGATTTACACCAATGCTTCGCAGTAACGCTTTTGTCTTGTCGTTTGTAAAACATGCAGAATTTATGTTCCTCTTTCTTAGGATCTACCGACATGCTCACAATCAATTTGTTTTGTGTCAAAGCAAGCGCCCACTCCTCGCTTGTAATGTCGTTATTTGGAGCTTCGATACGTTTTCTGCACACGTATGTCCCATTCGATGGCTTTCAGTTTCGTTATCCTTACGTGCTGCCGTACTTGAAATGTACGTTTGAATGCAAGTCTCACAAAACGTATGGAAACATGGGAAGTACTTTGGATTTCTCACCTCTTCTAGACATATCGGACAACGGAATGTGTCATCCACAGGATTAGCACCAGGGGGTCCTGTTAGTGACTCCGCCATTCATATATATCTTGTCCCCAAAAGACAGGACCACTTATCAACGGGTGTTGTAGCCTAGGTCACGCAAGCCGTTTGACTTCCCACTCAAACGCCTTGGAGCGTTCTATTTAAAAATATTACACCGCGAGGGGCGCTATCGAAAAACGGAAATGGCGACACGGAAGAAAACAAAGACCACAGCTGTTGTTCCAAATGTCAGTTTATGTGTCGCTTGTTCTAAAGAAAGCAAACGTTGTGTTTTTGCAAGTTCGAAACTTGGTCCTTCATTAGAGAGACCAGTAACGATATGACCAGAATTATGCTGACTTCACGAGAACTAGTATTACTATGCAGGTCTTCTCCAAACATTAATTGCGGTAGAATCGTATACAATAGCGATTTCCCATAGCCTGTTGGTAATACTGCGAACACGTCTGACCTATTTGCTAATTTAAGTAAACACTCTTTCTGTAAAGGTTTCAGCGAGAATTCGATTTTTAAATCTGATAAAACTTTGTTTATCTTCTGTTCGACTGCGTCCGTCATCGTTATGCATCAACCAATCAGCTGCTTTATCAGAATTCGGATAAGCCTCGTTATGGAGTGTAAATGTTTATGGTAAAATGCTCCTAGACGTTTTTCTCGTAGAACACTGCATTGACAAACGTGTAGGTGACCTAGACTACGAGTGTTGTTATTAGGCAAATTGTTTCGGCCTTTTTACAGTTCGGTCCAAGGTTTTTTCGGCCTCTTGTCGTTTCGGTCTTAGATACCTAGTCGTTTCGGCCCAAGTTTCGTAAGCGACAAACTACCGACAATGTGATGTTGTTTTGGCTAATATAGATGTGTATTGAATGTATTGAATTTATGTTATTGTTGTTTGTTGAAATGGAAGCTGTTCGAGTGTAAGCTTTTAAGACTTTAATGAAAAGGAAATTTTGTATAATGAGGAAATAATTGTTAGAAAAGATTATGAAATATATGCAAAATTGTTCAAATTTTCTTTTCCATAATGCTAAGCAAATTGTGATACCATGATCATTGAGAATAATTTTTGAAATCATCAAGGCAAACTTTTAACCTCGAAATATAAAAATTTCTTGTATATCTATAAAAATTACCTACAATTTAAGTGATACTAAACTAAGCTTATTCAAAAAGGCATTTTTCAATGAAATATATTTAGTGAAAAAATAAACAATTATGACTCATGGCCAGGTACTGTACGCTGTAAACTGATATGTTGTTTTTTTGCGTACTTAGTGTATGTTAGGTTCAGTTAGTAATTTTACGGGTGAATACAACAATGTTGATAATAAAATCTATAGTACAGACCACGAGTATTCCTCATCGCACGGTAGAAAACACACGGTGTGAAATGGTCCGTGGACACGGCGTGGCACGATGTATGTGTATTTCGAATACACAAGAAGACTGCCTTGTCTAACAAGTTAGTCCCTGATATCCACCGTGAGATCGTATAAAAATGACATTGAAACCTGGGTTTTATGTTAAATGATGTAAATGAACCATTCGGCGGTATTCTTGAATCCCAAAATTTTGATGAAGTAATAGCGGCTTAAAATCAGTGAAGCCACGAGGTATGGTCATTCAGAAAGTTAACATTTTTCATCGACTTTCCCTGTGTACTATTATTGTTTGAACTGTCAGTAAACGAAGCATTCAGCTACAAAGCTTTATCCCATCTTTCACCTTGATGAACAGAATTACTTATTTTTTTATCTATCAGAAATTCATATTATGAATTATTTTTGACTATAAATGTAACGTGTTCAACGTTGTTGTATACAAATAAAGAAGTCGATCAACGGAAACGCGAGTAATTAATTCTACACAGAAGTGTTGTAAAATTTAGATGAGTATTGATGAGTCAAGTATCATGGAGAATTATTTAACCATACTAAATTGACTTGGAGAACTAAAAACTTGATTGTAATACACGAGGTCCGCGTGCTTCAATACTTTAAATTCGGTCACGGCTTCTCGGGAAGCTGAGTTCACACTTTTACGCATGGAAATATGTTACAAAATTGTTGTACATGTACAGTGTATGTCCAATTCTTCGGTTTTGTAAATTAATGATTGACCACACAATTAACTGTGCGTCAATTTTCAATTTAAGGACATAGGATACCTAACAAGATTTGCTGTAAAATTTTATATCGTAATCATTGATAATTTCCAATTGATAAAATGAATTTGCAATCATTGTTTCTTTTCCATTAATTAGATTTGACCAGTAGCTAGGAGTTATGAAATTGATCACTGTTCGTTATCTTCACCTTGCATATAATGCGCGTTTTGATTTGAATTTCCATGGGGTACCGATCAAGTTCACCATATATCACGAAAGCAGGAGTTGATTGTTTTGAATATAGTAAAAGTTTGCAAAACATGAGATGAACTCTTTCTATAATTGCATCATTGGAACATTCCCAGACTTCACACCCGTATAACAATATAGGTTGTACAATTTTATTGAATAAATCAAGTTGGCACTGTACTGATAGATTATGTAATCTTCTCTCTTTTAAAACTTCATTTAATGCTTTGTTGCTTTTCCAGCTGTTCTCTATTTTGCAAGATTTACTTAATGTTATTCCCAAATAATTTGAATGTCTAACTACATGTATTTCCATTAATTTATCATCATATGTAAACTACAAATTTTGTTATAAATCCATTTACTAAATAGATTTATCGATATTTGTCTTTAGATTCCATTTTTACAGTATTCATAGAAGCTATCAAATTGGTTCTGTAAATCTTTTTCAGATTCTGCTACCAGTACCGTGTCATCTGCATATAAAATAGCGAATAATTTGAAAAACATATTCAACTTCTTTTCAAACATCTCCTATAATACTAGTAGGCCAAGGGATGAAGAATCACATCTCATTACAAACTTATAAATTCCGTCTTCCTGTAAAAGTAGGCAATTGGAATGAAATCGAAACAAGTCTAAGGAAATGTACGATGTGTAGTTGCAGTAGTATTGGTGATGAATTTCATTATGTCATGGAATGTATACATTTTTCAAACGACAGAAAAATATTGTTAACAAAAGATTTCGCAAGAGTCCAAACATTATTCAGTTTAAAGACCGAGGAAATAAGCACCGCCTTCAATTTTACCTGGTCTGTAAACCCCTGTCAATCAGGAGAAATTTAGCTTCAGATTGGATGCTAGAAATTGATGGACATTTAGTTACTATCCGTGTGTATACATTGTCCACCTCGTCTCTCGATCGAGGCGTCCGTGAAATCTTTTGATGTTTACCGCGTAGTATGCCAGCTCAATAGAGAAAGTTTTGATAAGAAAATTATGGCTTTGTATTACATCTATAGTCACAAAATATAATGTATTGAGTAGAAAATCTTACATATAATTACATCAATTATAATAAATTATGATGGGTTGTGTTTAGGAAGAAGTGCGATAGAAAATTATGGATGGTTAGAACATAATTTACATGGACATGGAATTTATGCTCAAGAGATTGTACCGACTCTCATTGGAAATGTCGTGTTTATATATTATTATCAAAATTTTAATTATGAGTAAATACATCATTAAAATTCCGTTTATATTCAGTTGAAATTTTATCAGCGTCATTTTACGACGAAACATGGCAACAAAAGTAACCGCAACTCTATCAGAAGAGAAATTATCAGCTGTATGGGCCCTTTTTGCATACAATGGTTGGGATTGGGATGCCGAGGAAGAAGAAGTTATATCTGAGGAAGTACCCTCTTCGCCTGGACCAGCTATTGAGGGAAATGCCGGAAGAGCTGAATGTCCCGACTGTTGGTGTAGGCCGTGCGTTATGGACGAGTCGCACAGACAACTTTGGTGGCCAGAAAATCCCGGTGTGCAGTCCAGAAAAAATAAATCTATCAGAAAAAAACTTTATAAGAAATTCTGGACTATGTTGAGTCATCGTGGGGTGTGGGACGATGATCGTTATATCGCCAGAAAATCCGCCGCAGTAGGAAGGGATTCTCGTAGGAATCTGTATGTTTGGTAGACGCACGGATACAAGAGAGATATCATGCCTGACTGTGTTATTCGTAAAGTCCGAGCATGGTATCCAAACCTGATTTTTCAATGGCTAACGTCCTCAATTACAAAATAAAGTTATCGTGCTTTAACATGTTTTGATTCTTTAATTTTTTTTATCAATATTTTGAATAACATGCACAAGAAAAATAATTGCACTTATGATTTATCTTACGAAAACGTATACAGGTAACACAGGTAACATCCCGTGTATTCAGGAAGCTATACACGAGCTACCATTCTTCCCTCGGGGCTTCACACCTGCTTAAAATTAGCTCCGCCCCCAACTAAACTTACCTGAGGTAAACCGACCGGTCGAAAAACTCGGTATCTAAGGAGCTAACAAATACCAAAATATGGTAATATTGAAAACTTGGTAAATTTTGAAAAAAAGTTTTAAATGCTGCCTGCTCTTTCTGAACTTAATTCCTTACAATGTAAGAGTAGACTTTTTGACATCATATCATGAACAGCTGCTTCTTCAATAAAACTAAAACTCGGAAGTATTCATATCTTGTGATCAGTCATACCAAAAATAACTTGTTAAACTATGCACAATACTCTGACGTTAAAAAGATTGCACAATACTCTGACGTTAAAAAGATTGCACAATACTGTGACGTTAAAAAGATTGCACAATACTCTGACGTTAAAAAGATTGCACAATACTCTGATGTTAAAAAATGGCACAATACTCTGACGTTAAAAAGATTGGATGCATGAGTTCTTAGTTGACAATATCTACGTCGTCTTCGATGATCAGATCCTGCAACAGTCAGTTAGAATTCCCATGTTCAATAATATACCCAAACATGAAACAGATATGGAGGATTCTGTGTTACCTTTTATATTGAGTTCACTGGGATATATATCGAATTGAGATAATTTTATGAATGAAAATGAGTACTGTTAATAGATAAAACGGTGTCTAGAATCACTGTTAAGATTAATGATGGATGTATTCGTGTTCAAATAGATGCAGGGCTGGAAGACTTTGCTGACGTTAACGTGTGTTTGTGTGGTAGGTCTCCGTTATGGTTTGGCTAATATTAACACCGGGGACTTATATAATTATCCTGTTTTACATCGTCGATGTTCAAGTTTATCTTGGGCTAGGAGATTTTAGAGAATGAATTTTAGCATTTAACTTATACCGATTTCCAGTGCTAAACCGTACGTGAAGAGGATGGATGTAAAACTTATACGGTACCAATTTTGATTCACCAGATGCGCATCTCGACAAATAATGTCTCTTCAGTGATGCTCAACCGAAATGTTTGAAATCCGAAATAACAATGAAGTTTTAGAGCTATTATAGGGGAAAACAGTGTGCCAAAAAAGTAGAGTCAAATTCATCTAAGGATAAGAGCTATGCGTGAGGGAGATAATCCTTAATTTTGAAATGAATTTCTAATGGATATAAAAAACCCTCAAAATTTACGTTTACAAAAACTTTTTCAAAAATCTTGCAGTTTCTTTTTGTATAAACTGACTTGAATTTTATAATATGGAAGATGAAGATAACGAACAGTGATCAATCTCATAACTCTTATAAGGAATACAAAATAGAGAGTTGGACAAAGACGGACCCCTAGATATACCAGAGGTGGAAAATTAGGGCGTCAGCGCATATAAGAAAGTTTTTAAACAAAACATATCTCCATCGGATTCCCTTTATTAGCTAAACAAATGAAGTGCATGGAATTTGATGTCAAATACTTAGTAATTTACCAGACCATAATATGCATTCTCTGAAATACTCGATGTCATACCATGTATGAAAGAGCATTGTGTATACAGTATATGTGTAGCATAAACACGTTTTGAAATAGGTTAAGTTTTCTATCAAAACCTTAAAGAGAAACTGCTCTAAATATGAAAACCTCTTTACTGAATAATTCAGAATTAATCTTATTAGAAACGTTTTGCTTTGATTTAGACTTTTCATACTGTATGAAAATGGTGGAGATAAAGTACATTGATTAATCTCATCTCTCCTATAAAGAATTCAAAAATATCTTCAATGAATTATACACATCTTAGAGATATATAATCATTTGGAGGTACGAGGTTTATCAGTACCAGCATATCATTTAATTCTATGATAAAGATATGTATTCACGATATTTTCGTCAGATACAAGTATCACTTAAGAATTCTTAAAAAGTATATGAAACATAAAAATTTTGTTTGCGAAGTGGACAATTGGAAAGTGAAAAAGAAGTTCCGGAAAATGCTCAGAATGCAGGATTTTCACCATTTATTCGTGACCTTCTGCGAGCCTAGTCGGTCCCCATTCTATTATGAATAACCTTTAAATCAGCTTTTTTGAAATTTCAATGCGAAATCAGATCCGAGTCTGTCGATTAGAATGACTAGAACTTTGGAAGCAAGTAGTAAATAAACAAGACATTTTCATGTATAAACGGTCTCTAAATCTACCCAGGATGTTATGTACACCAGCAAAGGGTATAAAATGGGATAGGGGTGGAGGCTGTAAAAAGCACGTAAAAGATCAAGTGCTAGACACCCCCCACCCTTTCACAATTTCCTGGATCCGCCTTTGTGGTAATATACCCCAATTTTTTGTTGTTGAAAAATGAGATAGAACTCAAATGAATTGTACGTGAAATGTCACGAAAAATTATATATTATTGAGAAACGTAGCGTATATGTCCTTTCAAAACACATAATTCATGCCCCCTCTGAGTACTAGTTTATTTTATGAATCGCAAAAAAGGTTGAGCCTAGATAACACGTCCTGCATTGATACATAAATTAAAGACTAGACTTTTTGACATCATAGACAGTTGCTTCTTCAACAAAAACGGAAAACGGAAATATTCATATCTAGTGATCAGTCATTCAAAAACTTACTTTGTTAAACACCACTCTGATTCCACGCACAAGTACTCTGAAGTTGAAATAAAAAATATGCTAGAGTTCCTCATTGACAATATCTTCGTGGTCGTTAGTGATCAGGTCTTCCAACAGTCTGTTGGAATTCCCATGGGCACGAATTGTGCTCCTTTGTTAGCTGACCTGTTTTTATATTCATATGAAGCAGAATTTATTCCAAAACTTCTACGTGAGAAGAAAAAATCTCTCGCTGTGACCTTCAATTCGACTTTTAGATATATCGATGACGTTTTGTCTATTAACAATGATAACTTTCATTCATATGTCGATTTGATATATCCCTGTGAGCTGGAAATAAAGGACACCACAGAGTCGTCCACTTCTGCTTCATACTTAGATATTTTATTGAAAGTAGACATTAACGGCAAACTAACAACTCAACTGTATGACAAACGGGATGATTTCAGCTTCTCCATCGTCAACTTCCCACATTTATGTAGCAATATTCCATTATCACCTGCATATGGTGTTTATATATCTCAACTGATTCGATATGCAAGAGCTTGTTCTGGGTATAGTCAGTTTTTAAATCGAGGTAAGCTACTGACAAACAAGTTGATGGTACAGGGATTTCAACAGTCTCGATTGAAGTCAGCATTTCGCAAATTCTATGGTCGTTATAACGATCTAGTTCGTCAATACAATCTCGCATTGGGTCAAATACTGTCTGACGTGTTTCATACCGATTGTTAAGCCGTTCTTGGCACACTGATTTTGACTGCGGATAACTCCGTTTACCTGATCAGGATATGGGGCTCACGGCGGGTGTGACCGGTCAACAGGGGATGATTACTCCTCCTAGGCACCTGATCCCACCTCTGGTGTGTCCAGGGGTCCGTGTTTGCCCAACTATCTATTTTGTATTGCTTGTAGGAGTTATGAGATTGATCACTGTTCGTTATCTTCACCTTGCATATATAGAAATATATTCGTTCATAATTTAGATTTCAGTCGATTTCATCTCCATAGAGGGTCCAGGCAGTTGATGGTCAAATATATATGCATACTTTGATCAAATCTTTATTATGATTTACAGTACAATGTAAGTTATATTCAACGCCTAAAACAGTACCTAGTTTGTACTTTTCTTGTCGAGTAATTGAAAACCATAGGACACAATACATGAAATATACGAAGACAAGTTTCGCCTCCTTCCAGTCATGTGTGCAATGTCCCCTTTATAGTCAAAATAAAAAAAAATCATAAATAGGAACCGAACATTAGTCAAGCTTATTATTTTGTTTTGTTTTACACCAGTAAGAATTCTATGATACTTTGTAAACACAACATTTACTGTTGTAGTCCAGTACCAACATCTTTTCTCCAGTAGGATGAAGTGCAATGTTGTAGGAATACACAATACCAGGGAAATTAATGTCCCTACTCTCGGTCCCTCCATCTCTAACTTGCTTTATTTTGGAATTCATCAAGCAAATCAAGATATTATCTTGTAAGTCAAAAGTTAATCCTCGTGGAGAGCCACCAGTGACAGAACTCTGAAATATATCCTTGTTGTTTTGGTCCACGACTACTACGTCAGGTTTTCTTACGAAACAATGTCGATCTGATCGTAATGAAGATGACACAAACGGTTTAACTCCACGTTCACTGTACGGTGAACTGTGATTGATGACGGAAAAGTCAGATGAACAAATCATTCTCTTGTTGTCATTAGCGGAGGAGACAGCTGCTGTTCCATAAGAAATGACCAACATCGGTTCCTTCAATTGAAAGGTACCAAGTTTGGTAAATGTTACACTTTCTGCGACTTTGATCTGGTAATAATCAATATAGTCTGTAAAAGAGACGTAGACTTTATCCATGCAGTCCCCTGATTGACAGAGACCGTACGGAGTGGCCTGACAAGAATGAGTGTGGACACACTCACCAACAGCATCAGAGATATCATAAACCTTTAGTGACGGAGGGCTCTCTATTGACATAATCACTTTTGTATCACTAACGAATAAGCCATAATAAACTGTCGTAGGCAGATTCATTTCTGATATATTTTGAAAGTTAACTTTCATCCAGTCTTTACGGCACATCACTTTTCTCCTACGTGTAATGTCCAGTTTGTCTGATAATAATGAAGAAAATGTTAAAAATTTCTGTAAGGTTGTAGATGGCATTTCAGAAGAACTGACATCCTCAAACGATCCATCGTTACAGATCTGACGAAGGAAATCTGTGTTCTGATGATTGTAATCCTGGACAAAGTCCCAGATATCCAAAGTCCGTAACCGATCCAGATGCTCCAAAACCTGAACCCCCAATTTGTGATTAGTGACGAAAATGTGTTTGGTAGATCCATTTTCTTTCACCGTCTGTAGCAGGTTTTTCGCATCTTGTACTGTAGTCGCGAGCCGTTTAATTTCATCAGAAGCAATCTCTATGTTTCCAACAGAATCTGTGTGTTTCTGTTCAAATTGTTTTAACCATTGTACATGTGCCTTGTCTATTTGTGATTTTATTTCTTCAACTTTCTTTTCAGCACTTGAAACGATTTCCTGTTTTCTGCTGTTTAGTGTGGTTACTTTATCGTTGTATTCCTCCTGCGTATTTTCAAGACTTTCCAGCAGATCCTTAAACAATGTCAGTTTATGTTGAACTCTGTTTTGATCCATCTCTACTGCAACATCTTCAATGGCCTTTACCTGCTTACACATTCTATGTTCGGTGGCAAAACAGATGCTGCAGCAAAGTTTGTCGTGATCCATGCAATATATTTCAAGAAATTTCCCCTTGTGTACAGAACAAGGCTCGTCAACTTCTATGTCATTTTTCAACTCCTGTGTATCCGAGAGGCTTCTGATTTTGTGTCCTCGAAGAATGGGAACATTCGAATGAAAACATTTACAATCGTCGCAGATCGATTCCATGCACGATTTACACCAATGCTTCGCGATAACGCTTTTGTCACTTCGTTTGCAAAACATGCAGAATTTATGTTCCTCTTTCTTTGGATCTACTGACATGCTCACAATCAGTTTGTTTTGTGGCAAAGCAAGCGCCCACTCCTCGCTTCTAATGTCGTTATTTGGAGCTTCGATACGTTTTCTGCACACGGGACACTCGATGGTTTTCAGAGTTTCGTTATCCTTACGCGCTGCCGTACTTGAAATGTACGTTTGAATGCAAGTCTCACAAAACGTATGAAAACATGACAAGTACTTTGGATTTCTCACCTCTTCTAGACATATCGGACAACGGAATGTGTCATCCACAGGATTAGCACCAGGGGGTCCTGTTAAGGACTCCGCCATTTATAATATCTTGTCCCAAAAAACCGGAACCAGTTACCTTCGGTCCTTATCAACTGTGGAACGACAAACGGAACATGAAAGTCCTGTTCGGAATAGCTTAGCCGCGAGATATATACATGTATACATAGGGGCGTAGCTTCGTTAGGCTCCAGTAGGCACGTACGTACACATTTCCCCCCATAAATATTTGCAAAACCTAATATGTTCATATATATTTCTAGTTTTTAAAATCGGATTTAAAATAATTATTCCGTCAGACTTTTATTTTCATAATGTATTCTACATAATGGTTAATTATGTTTTTCTAAACTTATGGTGATCACAATTACACATTCAACTTAACAGTTTAAAATCATTGAAAAGTTGTACAATATTTAAAGTCTATTGTAATCATTTTGATACAGAGCAGTGCAGATGAGCCCTAGTATTCAATTTTTTTTATCGGATGTGACCGTCGAACTCAACCCCCCTCTCCCTCCCCAGCGGGGATTCCGCACCTACCCCCTCGCCGCTTCTCGCCTCTCGCCTCGGTGAAACCTTCAATTTCATCTTTTGGGTCTACACATTGAAATAGTCCTAGCTACGCCCTTGTAATATACATAACAGGTGTGGATCTAGAACTTTTTCAAGGGGGGGGGGGGGGCGTTGAAGAGGAAATAAGAGTTGTTATAATGTTATAGCATACGTTGATATAGTTAAACGACAACTTAACATGAATGATATCAATAAATAAGAACATAACATTCGTTGTAATAAAGAAACTGATTAGATACAAATAAAATTTTACAACTTTCAGATATGTGTGCTTGCAATTTTGTACTGAATACTTTTCGATGAATCTGCATAGTTCTCAGCAAAAAGCTGTTCCACGTAGACCTGCCTCTTTATGGTAGCTACAGCTTTTATGCGTTTCAAGGGCTCCATCCTTTCCAGTTGCTTTTGATAATTTATGAAAAGCTCAGTTTACGAAAACAGCATTTTTCACGCGATCTGTTGCTGGTGGAAATAATACACATTTGCACAGACATCCTTTTTGCCTTGGGCTAAAGATTAACCATGAATGTTTTTGAAACCAAGAGGTCTGAAATTTAAGAGTGTAATTGTGTTTCTTTTTACCCTTTGTCAGGCCGGGTTTGAGTTGATAAATGTGCATAGTTTTGATCTGGAACAAAGTGGTCTTTCAGATGAGCATACCTTTCCTGATCAGTCAATACTCGACCTGGTGTAGAACCCCCAGCAATAAGCTCTCCGACATAAAAAAAAACCCAGCAGGTGATGTGTGAATACTATCTGAAGAGCTCTTCTTCCTTGAAGTACTGTCCTTTTCTATTTCTAATGGACTGTTTGTTGATGTCGATTCTCTCATTCCTCTGGCACACATAGCTGACAACTCTTCATTTGTGAGGTTTTATATGATCCAATTTTTGATATTTTATAAAACTCATCGGATAATTCTTCTTCATCAACTTCCATGGAAACAAATGGTGGGGATTATGAGAGCGTGTCTGCAGGGTCACTGATACTGGAAAACGTGCGACGAGGCTTAGAATGGTCCGGTAACAACAGAACAAAATGGTTTGGCTCATAAGAAAATCCTGTCCGATTATCAAGAGCTCCATTTCTTGCCCATAATATTCCTATACTAGTATCCAGTTATTCTTAAAGTCTGACGATAGGAGAGGAATGATTTTCTGTGACATAGTGGGCGTATACCATGATTTACATTCGGATAAACATACTCAATGGAAATTTGCAGAACATTGCAATTGTTTAGGGCAAAAATGTGAATCATAGATGACCAACAAAAGTCATTGCAGGTCAATTCTGCCTCTTTATATACAGCAGAACAACGATATCTACATTCATCAAAATGAGCTGATGATTCTTCGGTCGGCAAAAGCGAAAAAAGCGTGTCTTCATGATCAGTAAACACGACACCTTCTTGAAGGGTTTGTGACAAAACTGGGTGCTGAGCATACTTTTCTGCCTCTTTATATAACTCGAACGCCGTCAAGGCCCTTAATATATTGCCTGCAAGAAATGTCACCTGAAACAGAAATAAAATATTTTCATGCCAATGCCAAATTCACGAGCCTTTACTGCAATTTGTTTTTTAAATATCGATTCATGAAAGTATTAATGATCAGATACCTGACAATGTCTGTAAACAGTATAATGTCGTTTGATTTCGTGTTTTTCTTTCTCCTGTTGTTAATTATAAAATTACCAAACAGTTTCAAAAGTATTAAAACCAATAAACCCCCATATCATTCATCATATAATTTGTATTTTTGTTTTAAAATACATTCCGATTTACTGCCAGTAATTCATTTTAAAAAAAAATAAAATGAAACATTACAGATACAAACTATATAAAAGATAATTTAAATTATCATCACCTGATAGAAATGTTGACGCACAATTATATAAACAATTTCCATCGCTTAGGATTTTAATAACTCTATAGTCATTTCAATGTCGTCTGGTATGAGCGCGCTCCCTACTTCGTCGATGTCTAGTTTCTCTTCATCTGGACCCCAACAAAGCACACGTTTGTTAAGCTCCTGTTTAAGTTTTCTATAAAAATCACACAGTCTCGTAATTAGAATCAGATGTCAATTTCCATCTTCTTTCACGTAAATAATTCATGATTTTATCATTCAAAATGTTACTTAAAACCGGAAAAGCATCACTTCACGAAAAAGTATATGGTAAAACTAGACGAAAGCAAAACCGTTTCAGGAAAAATAAAACACAATAAATATTCGGGATTCTCTCTCTCTCTCTCTCTCTCTCTCTCTCTCTCTCTCTCTCTTAGCGAATCGAAAGGGGGGTTGCTCCCCCCCATACCCCTCTAGATCTGCCACTGCATACGGAGATGTAGGGGCCCGGGATTTATAATTTGTATTACATATAGTTAACACGCCAAATGTTTAACTCGTCTGTCAGCCTCTAGTTACTCTATAATCAGCGGTGTAGCTTGGGGAAGATAAATATGGAAGCAGAAAGCGCAGGCGGTTTGAGGGCCGCCCTATGGCCCCCAATGGATCCAGGGCAAATGCCTGGTGGGGGCCAGGAGGTAAAGCCCCCGGAAGCTGGTGCATTTTAGACAATTAAGAAAGGTATTTTCAAAGTCTTCAATACACATTTTCTTTAATTTTAAACACTTTCACATGAGGGTAAGGACATGGTAACTTCCTTTAAAAAAAAAAACAATTGTCCATTAGTTTTACTGCAATTTGTTTTTGATTTTGAGACGTTTTGTACTCTTTTTATAACACCTAAATTAAATGTGTTTTTGAATTCCGTAAAAAGTTTAATTAAAACTACTAAAATTCGACGTATGCAAAGTGAAGATAACGAACAGTGATCAATCTCATGAAAGAAGACACAATCGAATTTTAGTAGTTTTAAATAAAGCTTTGAGAGAGTTCAGAAACACATTAAGTAGTTGTTATAACTAGAGTGAATAACGTCTAAAAAATTGCAGTTAATCTAATTGATGATTTTTTTTTAAATGACGGGGTAGGATACGATGTCCGGCCTTACCCCATGTGCCTTTGATTTTAAATAGATTGATAAACATAATACAACACTAACTTTATGCCATAGTTTTTTTCTAATATATTTTGTAGTAATTTAAATATAGTCAAATTAAGTAATGATTTCATATCTTTACCGTGTAACAATGTGGAAGCACATGTTTCCGTGCTTCATAGAAAGCTACATCACTCTGTTTGTGTGTGTGTGTGTGTGTGTGTGTGTGTGTGTGTGTGTGTGTGTGTGTGTGTGTGTGAGCGTGTGTGTGTGTGTGTGTGTGTGTGTGTGTGTGTGTGTGTGTGCGTGCGTGCGTGAGTGTGTGTGTGTAAGAAGGCACACGTGCAAATTAACACGTGGTAGGCCAAAGGAATACGTAAATGGTGATGTTCATTTGGATTTGTATAAAAATCAGCATAAAATCATTAAATAATTCATCTTCATTCAAAATCCTGAAGTGTTTACTCACAGGATTTATGAGATGTGTGTAACAAGTGTGTAAAGATTTAGCACTCGTCCATCTTTTCTCCTTGTCAACATGGCTTACACAATATGGTGTACGTAACTTTCTGATTTGCACATATAGGATGTACGTAACTCAAAAGATCTCCATTAAACTTTCATTCATTTGTTTATTCAAAAAGCCCGATAGAATGCCTTCATTAATAAAAATCACATGTTAAATAATGCTACCAACATGCCATCAAACTTTCAATTGAAAGGGAAAAGCAGCCCAAAATATTTGTACATGATAAATGATAGGATTAATCATATTGACAAAGATTTGTCATACAATTATGTTGATATATGGCCTAGATAAGCTTCAATACTAATTTGATAACGTCAAAAATTGAAATTCCCGCAATCTATAGAGGCTGCCATGATGTGTAACTCTTTTGTATTCAAGACCACAAAAATCAATAATATTGACGTCACACCGTCTGTTCCGGTTTTGATGAGATTCTAAGATCATCCACAGGTGCTTGGGTTCAGGACCCCCCCCCCCCCACCCCCCCCCCCCCGAATAAGCTACATGAGTTGATTTAATTATTTTTTTCTTGAAAATATTTCTAATGCATGTCAAAACAGAAATATTTTCAACAAAAATTTAATTAAATCAACTCATGTAGCTTATTCGGTGTGTGTGTGTGTGTGTGTGTGTGTGTGTGTGTGTGTGTGTGTGTGTGTGTGTGTGTGTGTGTGTGTGTGTGTGTGTGTGTGCGTGCGTGCGTGCGTGCGTGCGTGTTTGTGTGTCCTGAACCCAAGCACCTGTGAGATCATCAAAGATGTGCATGCGGTGGATCTTATGAATAAATAGGTTGATGTCTTCCTGGCAAGCAGTTAATTACACTAATGCGAAGGGGAGATGTGAAAAAGGTTGGGTTTTTTCCCCTCGAAATTCCCGACTCAGTCAAGTCATTTGAAAAGAAAAGACTATATAAACTGTGGATCCATCATTTGCGTAATGACAAGTTGAGGTTCAAGACATTTGTATGAAGAACGTTTACCGTCTGCCTTGTTTGCGACTCGACTGAACGATATACATAAAAGGAAAGGGGGAAAATATAGCATAAGACACACCTAATTAGTGATAAAATTATTACCTAAATTACATGACATAACAGGAAAGAAGAAAAATAGCAAATGACACACGCGCACACAGTGCCATATCACAACTACATTTGGCACACCTGAACAAAAAGAGTTTGGTCAGTTTAACCTACATTTGCAGCTTTCACCAACCAAGTTAAATGACCGGTCCCTTATCCTTTTGTTACAAAAACATGGTCGGTACTGTACTTGCTCATACATTAACGAGTTTGGTTACTGTTGAGGAATATTTGTGGCGTACTTTGAATGAAGTTTATCAGTGATTGTGCCATTTTTTGATTGATTGCTCTTTAACTTATAGCATTATAGGTACTACATCATAGATATGAAAGAACGTTCCTAAATCTTCTTAAAAGAGAAAGTCTGTTTTAATGGCATGTTGGTAGCATTATTTAACATGTGATTTTTATTGATGAAGGCATTCTATCGGGCTTTTTGAATGAACAAATGAATAAAAGTTTAATGGAGATCTTTTGAGTTACGCACATCTTTTATGTGCAAATCGGAAAGTTACGTACATCATATTGTGAAAGTTACGTACATCAATCTACGTATTTCAAATACCGATTGCAGCAAATTCGGGACAGTATCATGAAGACTTTGGGTACAATTGTGAACTATTGATATAAATAGACACCCTCTTTCGTGAAGTTTATTTCACTTTGCTTTCTAAAAGACAAAAACATCGCTATTCTAATTTACCTGTTTCTTCTTCCGCCATCTTGGGATGTACGTAACTGCACTTACGTACATCAGTTTCATACCAATGATGTATTTCGTGCGTAAAAACAAAAATTAGAAAATCAAATTCAAGTATACATGAACATGTACGCACGTGTCCACTATCGGAAATTAATTGATCGACGATGATAGTAGCGTCGACTGATCTGTGTTAAATAGGAATTAAAACGAACCGAAAATATCGTGCATCGCCATATTCAATGTTAGAGTGGCTGTATTCATTTCTCACCTTATAGATAAAACCAAGAAATATGTTTATGAGCTCGACAGTAAATTCATTTTGATTATTTTAGTGTGCAAACAACCAGTCATGCAGTTTAAACTTTCAGTTGTAAATCAAATCAAATATTGATTTTCAAAAACACACAAATATTTATTGTGTGTTTTCAAGAGAATTTGTCCAAAAAAATGAAAATCAAACTACACGCCATAGAATTTCGTAGGTTTTTTTAAATACACATTTCCCCGTGGTCGGCGAAAAATGCACTTCAAGATAACATTGCACACTTTAAAATTCCCTACACTGATTAAAAAAATTATTTCATAAAACTAGATTCAAATTCTCTATTGAAAATATTTTGGGATTTCTGTGACACAAGTAAACTTTTCCTATTGATAACAAAGTAAAGAAACCGTGTAACATCGTAATGAGATGCCAAGACGAAGTGATTATTACAAGAATATGATCTGTATTTTAACCTGTGTATGTATTTCTAATTTTCATGACCATTGGATGTCCCATCCAATGGTTAATGGTTAAAGGGTGTCCCGTATCAAGGATCGAGCCTCTATGGCACGTGCGTCAACATTGGTACCGTATACGTTTTACACAAGATTGTTTCCCTGATTTTCGAAAAAGAGTAGGCTTACTGGGGGCCGTTAGGGAAACTCACAACCAAACATATTTCAATTATTTAACCGCCATAAAATGGCTGAAATATTAGTGCAGTGGCCACGAGGTCAAAAAGATGACCCTAACCTAAGGTAGAACAAAGTACAACCTATATGATTTGATGCATAATTTTGTCTAGATTATACAAATGATGGTTGTAGTCTGATAAAATATGTTTGACTTAGCTTAAATTTGGATTTTCTGTTACAAAGTCACAATTTGGGGGGGGGGGGGGGAGATAGCAAGTACATTTTGTACATTTATGGCCGACTTTATGCAGAGAATCAAACAAAGTTGGTTTCTTAACCATGCAGCCTGATCAAGTAGATTGTATCATGCCTTTCATATGCCAATACTGTGCAAGTTTTTTGAATAATGAAAGAAATATGGACTAAAATTGTCAAAAATGTCTCCATTTTTCGTTCCGCATACCCTCATTTCTTGAATCTGACAGACCCATTCATGAAAAAAGTTGTATATACTACACATTAAAAGTTTTCTGATTTACTCCTCTGTTGAATGGTATAGAGTATGCTTGTGTAGCATAGTCTATTAGACTGTAAAACAGCAAAGTGTTATTCCCCTCCCCAAATTTGAGAAACCGCCTAAATTTTGTGGATTTACATATAATGGTAATTTTATCAAATCTAAAGTGGTTAATCATTCACAACAATGCAAAAGTAGCATGAATAAGCTTGTGACATGAAAATATACTGAATAATTTCTTACAACCACTAGTAAATCTAAATCCCTAACACTGTTGAAGTACCATATCCACTTTGTCATCAATGTGGTATTTAAAATAACAACAGATAAATATTCGTACAATGTTAAAGAACATTATTCAGTGATATCAACTATACAAGTTTACACATTACTTATGTTACATATGCTATAAGTACGTCACATGTGCCATAAGTACATGTGTTACCGGTCGACAGGGGATGCTTACTCCTCCTAGGCACTTGATCCCACCTCTGGTGTGTCCAGGGGTCCGTGTTTGACCAACTCTCTATTTTGTATTGCTTATAGGAGTTATGAGATTGATCACCGTTGTTTTCACCTATCATACATCCATATTCATACAATGTCATATATCATAAACTATTCACTAATTGTTAAATATATGGGCAGGAAAATGAGAAGAATGAAGACATGGATGACTATAATTTGTATTAATTGGAAAGTATACAAAACATACACCAATTCTCTAACAATATTATTTTTCCGCGTGATGCTCAAATGACCACGTAAGTGAAAAGCTAAATCTATTTGCACCACAAACACAAAATATATAGTGAACAGTAGAAGTAAAGTTGTGAATGTATATCACGTCAAGATCATCATCGTTTGAGTAAAAGATTCTCGGTCAAGATTACCATCACTGTTAGAGTCAACAGCAGCCTCTAGAATGTTCGGACAGTGGCCGTGCGCCGTGACATGAACAAAACTCGGTGTTAGCGACAATTATTAGATTGTCGGCAGTCAAGGTCTGTACAGTACATATGAGTGAGGTTGCGGACTTCCACTGTAGCTGATTCTTTGGTATAAAGTACTGGTTCAAGCTGATCATCTGACACATACCATCTGTTGCCGTTCAGATTGCCAAAGTGACTTTGACACCAGATGCTGGTCTGTTACCTTGCTCTGAGGACATCCTGTAAGCATCTTCTATTAGTGGGAAATGTCAGGCAGGTTAATTTGATGATTTGTTGTAGCGAGGCGACGATGGTAGCGACCCTCGGTTTTGTCTGTTGTCGAGGCCTAGAAATACCAAAGCTGATCCAGGGAAAAACATGTCTTCGCTTTCCCCCATACAATTTGAGGACATAAGAACGTGCAAAAGACACATCTTGTTCTCCGTATGACAGTTTTTAAATCGAGACAAGCCACTGACAAACAAGGTGATGCTACAGCGGTTTCAGAATTCAACAGTTTCGATTAAAGTCAGTATTTTACAAATTCTATGGTCGTTATAACGATCGAGTTCGTCAATTCAACCAATCATTGGGTCAAATGCTGTCTGACGTGTTTCATGCAGATTGTTAAGCCGATTTTGGCTACATATTACCCTGTTTACCTAATCAATATATAGGATCTCGGCGGGTGTGACCGGTCGACAGAGGATATTTACTCCTCCTAGGCACCTGATTCCACCTCTGGTATATTCAGGGGTTCGTGTTTGCCCCACTTTCTAATTTCTATTCCTTATAGGAGTTATGAGATTGATCACTGTTCGTTTTCTTCACCGTTCATTTGCTTCCACGTTAGTCAGTATTCAAAAGGTTGTCAATGAATGGATGTCCTTTCCAACATGTTGCTGCAGTTTTGTGTCAGCAACGCGCTTCCTATTTAGTATAAACTGATTGTGCTGTCTCATTCCATAAGTGCATGTGCTGCTGGGAGACTTTCAAAGAACTTCACACCAAGTTCTGCCACAATGGAATGGACAGGACTGTAAAGTTGCTTGTCGACTGTTATGACCTGCCAGCATGTACACAAAATCAGTGAGCATGTTATCACTGCAATAGCATAATAACGCCCCCCATTTTTTCCTGAGTTACATGTACCTGGACTCAAAGCTGCTGACTTGGATTTGTTTCTGACCAAATTTCCGGACAAAAATTATTTCCAGATCAGAATGTGTTTTGATTCGATCCAGGTTAGCTTCTAAATCAAACAATAATAATAATTTTTTAAAACTTACCTATCTACTTGCAATATTTGCTTTGGTAACAGGAAACAAAAATATGTTTCATTTTTTGCCCAACAGCACCAAAACATCGGTATCATCACTTGATCATGAGTGGAAGACAGGTCGATGGCATGAAGCAGCATTCTTGTATCCGCTTCTTCTCGGGAACTGAAAAGGCTTGGAATGGTAGCTGCCTCTTTGGATGTGACAAGTTTAACTATATGTCCTTCATGAACCCCTCCAGCACGAATTATTCTCTGATTTTCTAATGCCATACTGTGTGCAACACTGACAATGTGGTCAGAGACAAAGGCAACATGGACAGCTATGCTTCCTTATAACTTCAGGAATCGTTGGTAATTCGGAACCTGACGACTTGCTTGGATAACGTATTTAGCTTGCTCTGTTTCTCCACGACTGTTTCGTTCAGCTGCCTTCATACTGAGGTTTTGGTCATATCTGTCAAATTTAACAGCCACTGATTCTGTACCTTGATTTCTGTCAAAGGAGTTCATCATCAACTTCAGCAAGACACCAGCAAGGTCGAGAAATGTGTCCTTAATTCCTTGTATTAATGACATTTCATTCAGTACGTATGCTGATGATACAATTCCACTGAATTGGCCAGTGTTGCAATATACTGATGCATCTAGCTGCTTTGCTGGGCCTGACTTCGTAGTTTTCTCATATTCCCTTCATCACAAAAGGGCGAGGAAGATCTTGTGGACAGCTCATGTCTATGTACGTCTTCAGGGTTGACTTCTCGCACTTGCAATCGGCGAGAAAGGACCACTGAGTCAATTTTCTTTGGTCGTATTTACAGACTTTGTTATATCGGCAACGGTTCTCGCCTCTGTGTCCCAATATGAACACACATGAATAAATATCCACAAATATGCAAAATCAGACCAGCTAAACTGTAAAATCTCGATTTAAGATCATTGCATCCACCTCTGGTATGTCCAGGGGTCCGTGTTTGCCCAACTGTCTATTTTGTATTGCTTGTAGGAGTTATGAGATTGATCACTGTTCGTTATCTTCACCTTGCATACAGTGCCACGTGGTACCATGTTAATTATACATAACTCTGTAAGTATTACATAATGTATATGTAGACTCACATGTCCTAATCTGTGCACATTTATGTTAGTTGTGCATATCACATTTAACCACTTTAGCTTAGATATAATTGCTATAGAATAACCTTTCTGCCATTTTATGCAAATCTAGAAAATTTATGCAGCGAGGGAGATAACACTTTGCTGTTTTACAGCCTAATAGACTATGCTACACAAGCATACCCATACCATTCAACAGAGGAGTAAATGAGAAAACTTTTGATGTGTAGTATATGCAACAATAGTCCTCTCTCTCTCTCTCTCTCTCTCTCTCTCTCTCTCTCTCTCTCTCTCTCTCTCATTTTATAAAGTGTTTGCTAATGCAAGTCTTTAATCCTTTTCCTATTTTCATATTTGTGTTATACATGTTTTCTTAAAACATTTGTACAAATACATGTTTAGAATTAAATTTCTGAAAAATAATTTATGAAGCCACCAATATGTGATTGATAATGACAGGGATAATCAGTTTTCGTTAAGTTAGTTTTGCTGTTTTACGGGTAAAGCGTATTTTTTTTTATAAACACATGCATCGTTCGATGATGGTGCATGTATATGACAATCTACCATTGTATTGAATGTATGGTTCAATAATGTAAAATGAGAAGCTTTTGAAATATGTGACAAATCGCAGGCTTTCAAGTAACATTTTGCAAAAAATAAGGGCCATTTTTAGGGCAAAATTATCAATAAATAAAGGACTTTTTAAGGATTTTTAAGGGCTTTTTAGACAAAAATAAGGATTAAATTTACAAATCAATAGGAAAGAAAAAATGTTTTACTCACCATTTGCAAGAGCAATAATACAAAAACTAATTACCCACTCAGAAGATCATACCAGTGGTCATCAACAGCCATGTTCGACATTCAGCACAAACCATGATATAATTCAGGTGGACTCCCATGGCTCACAATCAATGCTGAATATAGCTGATAACCATCAAGATGTCTTCTGAGATGTACATTTAATCAACATATTCATTTTCTGAAAGTATACTAAGACTAAATTTAATAAATTCCAACGCTTACTTTATGTCATATTTATTTAAACTTTCAAAATTTGAAAATGTAGGAATTTCAACAAAAAATTAGGGCTTTTTTTAGGATTCTAAAGCTCAAATAAGGAAAATAAGGGCTGTTATAGAAAAATAAGGACCAGCTTGAAAGCCTGAAGTGGGTCATCTTCTAGCATCCTCGTAAAATTCACATTATCAAAGAGATGGGCGGTCCTTCTCTCGTGCGCATCCGTCATCGTATTTAAAGTACATAGACCACGTGAATATCAGCCTCGTCGTCTTGATATAGAACTTGATATTTACAACGATACGCATACTTTGTAATATAAATTCAAATCTTTTAAGGAACAAAAAAAAAAATGTCAATGCAGAAGCTGAGGGTGGGTGGTTGTAATCTATCGTGTGAAAAGCTCAAAATGAATACGCGTAAGTTAACTCAATAGTCAACCATGTGTTCAATGAAAACACGTGAGTTTTCTACTCGATGTATACGATATGGAGACGATAATGCTATCTGTAAATGTCAAACACCCATCTTATATACACATTGCATTATTATCCCAAACTACCTGGGGTTATTAATCTAACCTACCCGGGATCTGTCTGTACTAAAGCGACCCGGCGCTGATTGAAATAACAGAACTATGTGCATAAGTAGTCTATAATACTACTAAAAAATCAACACACAAGGCATATTTTCACTGATACATTGCAAAAACTTTTGTTTATCACTTTTGATTTTTTTTTTCACTTTTGAAAAAAAAATCGCCTCTAAAGGGCCTATGCAATGAAATCATATTTAATTGTGTTTAAAAATAATTTTCTTTACCGAGTTGAGCGTTAAAAACCGCATCAAAATAGGTACAGAAATAACAGAGTTATAGATCGTATAAAGTGGCTATTTAAATTGCAAATTTAAATTTATTGGAAATAAGCAAGATTGGAAATAATTATTGGAAATAAGCAAGACTTATAAATTGCTTTCATGGGTTATCCTAGGCAAAGATTTATTTAAAGTATTTAAACATAAAATTAAAAATTTAAACTTTTTAAATTTAAACGGCAAAATCACAGCTCGAGCATTGGGGCGGACCTAATATGAATGTATGCACATTATATATTATATATGAATTGGTGAATAACTGCTGTAAGAACTCTTGTAACATGAATAATGATCAAAAGTTGATCTGGCTCATGACAAATGAAAATGCACAAATACTCAAATAAATCAGTAAAATGATTTTAAAAACAGGGATATAGAATACTAAGGATTGTATAACTATACTAGTATGTTTAATTTACTCCTTGTCACTTTCAAATAAACACATCTATAAATGTCATCTAATGCTCTCTCTTATTTTTGTCTATGTTGTCTTAGTCATACATAATCTATAATCAACTTATAACATCTTAGGACCCCATTGGAAATAAGCAAGATTTATAAATTGCTTTCATGGGTTATCCTTGGCGGTTTCGAAATGATCCGTTTTCCCCCTTCCATAATCATATGCAGAATTTTTTCATCACAAGGATTATAATACATATTGCAATTGTGGTACCAGCTAATGCTATAAAAATAAGTTGATAATACGGATTCGGAAACTGATTGCTGTACGAGGCCACTGAGAAAGACTGCCACAGTGTTCACTGCTGCGGGTAAAATGCAACACCATGATCCAAACACCAGGATTTAAATCTCTTGAAATAAGCGTCGTATTTTTTATTAGAGTTGTCGCTGTTTCCTTTTCTGATAATATAATTAATATGTGAAGCTGCCGAAGCAAATCTGCTGTCCTTTTTCATTTCCTGAATTTCCGATCGAAAACGACTGTATACCTATAGAAAAGGAAAACAATTTGGATAAATGACCCCCCCCCCCCCCCCCCATTTAGCTTCATGCTAGGATGATGAAATTTCCACACTTCCTTACGGCTTTTTTGATACTTTATTTCCATGAATTCAATCATTCCATCTCATTTCATTTCATTTCACAACTCTGAATACATTCACACGACACGCACATGGTGCTTTACAGTAATACATATACCTCATAATATATTTAGCACATGGTGCTTCTATCTATGAACTGTCTCAAATGTTTCAGTAACACACGTAACTCATAAGACGATTAGCACATTGTGACTTTATCTGTTGACTATCTTAGATGATCCAGAAACACAAGTTACCCAATAAACATGATAAATAGTTCAAAACTAACGAGCGTGCTTAGAATGCCGCCCAAACACATGTTCGCCTATGTATATGTCTTAACCACGTGACCAAAGCAAAAAGCCCATTCGAACCAGACCACCAAAATTATAATGTCTCAAATACTTAGGGTACAAGACTGCCAGTCTGATCGAATTGGCTCAGGCACCGTCCCTTGTTACCCTCTGTGTTTGTGACAACATTTTAAATATTGTTTTACTTTACTTCCCGTATAGCACACTTATTGTACAGTTGTACAGTGCATTTCCAATCAGTGATGAGACAATTCAATACCTATGTTAATGTAGAAACCCTTAACATGTGTATATATGGTACACACATGTGTAAATTGTATCATGTAGTTATAATGTTTAATTGTTAATTTGTATATATCCCCCTAAGGGCCCTTGATTGGTGAATAAATATATTATATCATATATATATATATGATATATCATTTGTCATTTTATCAATTAAGGTAGAGATTGATAGGTTGATGCTAAAAAAATTAACCATTGAATTTTTTTTATTTTGATATATGTTTATGATGAAGCTTCGATATAAAACATAATAAAAAATCAATGTAGGTAATCGACCTTGTTTTTGAGAAATATGGCGATTTTAACAACACCTTCTTTAGTCCTTGTAAAGCGTAAAAAGTGAAGAAAAATAAGTAGAGAGCAATATACAAATAGAGCTATAACATTTTTATTGTAAAAAGGATCATAACTTGTCATATATGGTTCCAAACAACCTTTCACATAATTGTATATTACACATCAATTTCAAGTTCAGCAATCATTATTAACATGCAACAACATTACTTCAACAGAGCTACATTGACCAATTACCTTAAAACAGTGCACAATATTTGCACACAGGGTCATACCTTTGCTTAAGCTGCAAAAAAATTACCCATCAAATTTCTTATTTTATTTCATTAAGTGGTCAGTCTATTAGTAAGTAAAATATATGAAAAAAATTATACACCATAATGGGGTTCAATATGGAACTAGCAAAAAATTCCTAACCCCACCCCCTTTTAACAAACTACACATTTTCGTAAGAAAAAGGGTTATTAAAAGATGTTGTAAACAATCCATCAAAAACAGCTTGCTGAAATTCGAAGATTCTTTGTAATACCTTTTTTAAATTAATAAATATAATACAGAAAGTATGTATTTCAAATTTTAGCTTATATTTTGTTGTAGTTCTCGTTGTTGACCTTTGTGCACTTACACTCAGAATATAGATTTATCATACGTCATCATATTTGATGATTAATATTAAGAGTTTTCTCAAATAAAAATCCCCACAAAAAATTGAAATACAATTTATATTTGTTAAAACAAATGTCTCCATTACATCCCAACCCCTTTAATATACTGCATGGTATGGAGGAGAAAGAATGAGCAGGAACATAGACGTCATGAATATGCACTCGGTGCATTGAGAAGAAAGATTCAGCCAGCAGAGATAAACTACTGACCTTTTTATAACTTAGAATGTTTAAGCATTCCCAAATTACCTCTTTGAAAATTGAACATGACAATAAGAAGGTTTCTATAAGCTATTTCAGGGGCGGATCAGGAATTGAAGTTGAGAGGGGGGTGCAACTGTATGAGGCAGGGGTCTGGGGGCCGCCTTGAAAGGGGGGGGGGGGGCGATTCCCCAGAAACTCCTGGATTTTACAGATTTTTTAGGGCTTAAAATATGTCTCCTATGTAGTCATTTTTATTATTTTCTGTCATTTTTAATAAGGTGAAATTAATAAAATAACGCAAATTTTAAGGGTTTTTGGAAAAAGTAGCCGTTCTCCCACTAAAAGTAATTCAATAAATCAAAAGATTTTGTCAGACATTTATTTCTCTGAGAGTGGAGGAAATTATGGATTCTTTTATCGTATATATTTCTCTAAACAAGAGACCACGATTTACTTTAAACTTGAAAATTTTAGGGGGGCTCGCGCCGGTTGCCCCCCACCCCATCCACTATATCCGCCAATGCATTTATGTATGTGCTCTTGCGATTGACCTTTTTGCACTCACAATGATTGCATTAATATTTAGTTATTTTTCATACATTTTTTTTTTATAATAACCAGACACGATTACCTATTATAAGAAATTGATATGATTATACAGCATAGTGCACCAAATATGTTTAAATAACAACTTTATATTTAATATCAATGGAAAGATTTCCACCCAATCGACCCATGGATTGATTGTATCTTGTTTAACGTCTCTCTCGAGAATTTTTTACTCATATGGAGACGTTACCAAGACCGGTGAACGGCTTTAAATTTAGGCCTTTGCTCGGCGCTTACGGCCATTGAGCAGTGAGGGTTCTTTAGCGTGCCACATCTACTGTGACACTGGGCATCCGTTTTGATGGTCATCTCCGAGGACCAGTGACATTCACACCTGATGCTGAGCGTTTGGCAGTATATATGCACTGAGTGTGTGTAACGGGGGGGGGGGGGGGGGGGGGGGGGGGGTGGGGGGGGTTAGAAAATGAGAAATTCAAACACATTGATTAAAGTTATAAAATTGGTATTTTATTTTCATTTAGAAATGTTTACTGATTTTGATATATCAAAAACTTAGAATAATCAACAATGACACTTCCTCTATATTTATACAATATTATTGTCTTTAAAAAAGACATGTAATACATGAGTACATGTACTTGTTTTCCATTAAATTCACACTTTAGTATGTTGCACAATATATCCATTGCTCTGGGCTCACAAATACATTATTGATTCTATCCAAGTCCCACATTTTGCAGAAGTTCTTGAATTTTCTCTGTAACCTGTGAAGTTGTGGGGTCCAGGGGATATGACATCATCAATGTAAATGAAGTACCTGTTATAAAAAATATATTCTGTATATTCAAATATTGAAAAAAAGATGAATATCTAATATACTAAGAATTGTCTTTATAAATGTCTGGTGTTAAAATGAAAAATTCTATCTTACTAAGATAGAAAATATTGTACCTTTCTTGCTGATTTTCATGGCAAATTGCTGTTGAAGTTGTTGGCTGGAAGCCCATTTCAACTTGCACTTGTCCTTAGGATGATGCTTAGAAAAAAAATCATCATAATTAATATTTGCACAGTCAGTATTAATCATTAATTATACTGTGTCAGACAATGTCAATTTTAAAATCGTGTGTCTCAATGCATGTTTAGTGAACTTTAAAATGCTGATATATTGAAAATTACACACATAACATGTATTTTATTATGTTAATTTTTAAAATCTTGTCTGAAATCAGTATTACATATGTAACACTACATGTATGTTAAATGTGTGCAGTGCAGCAATGTGAACTCTTGCAGTAGTAGTACATCTGCATGATTGCTATTTATTTCATATTGTTATAGTTACCTTCTATTTAAACTGTACATACCCTCCCACCCCCGGGTCCTTAATGAGGTGAATAAACATCATAATTATCATATTACAATATGAGATGACAGATATGTTTTCATAAACTGCCAGTTCATTCTAATAATATCAAAACAAGTCAACTCTAGATTTATCAGACCTGTCTCCTTTACGGAGTGTGGGTCAAGAGAAGGACATCCATATCTTATTTTCATACAATACATTTATTTGCCTATGAGGGGGGCTTGTGATTTTACAAATATTTTAAATAAAGTTTTGTAGACCTACATGCTTGCATGAAACATGAAACCCCAGATTTGAGATATCTCTTAGGTCAATGAAATTTCAAGATACTAGAAGTACTATCATTTATACCAAAATAGAATTTTAGTGCAACACCCCCCCCCCCCCCCCCAAACTTGTGAGAGCCCTATTTTTTTTTCAAATCTGGCATATACATGACATCCATTTACAATTACATGCACATGTAGGAGTTATATTTTGGGCACATATGGAATACATAAATGCACAAAAAATGAAACAGCTCCAAATTGTGCGTTTATAGATGTTATTATAAAATCGCGTTGTGAAATAGCAGAGGAAAAGTGGGTTGAATACAAATTCAATTTGCCATTTTTTTCACTTACCAAACGAAATTATGATTTCGTTGTCCACGTTGAATGCATCCATCGAATTCCTCTTCTCAGAAGAAACTTTGTTTAAACTCTCAATGACTACATAAACAGTATTGAAACTCGCAGCACTCGGACACCACGATCACGCTACATCAACAACTTTGTTTACGTAGCGCAGCTATGCATGGTGGTGAATTTCGTGAGGTAAAAAGTGCCATTCTGCACGGACGAAACATTTAGTCCACTATTATTACATTGACGTATTCCTAATCTAAACTATGGCCAAATTTCTATATCTTTCGTCGAGACGACCCTCTCAATCATCGATTCAGTCACAGCAACTTGTACTTTCGGAACCCCTTTTTGTTTTTCAACTACTCTATGGCGATGTACGGAATTCCGAAAAATAATTTCACGTGAAAATACACGATTTTTACTGATCACGTGGTTGCTATCGGTCTCTACCTTAAGGGAGGGGGGGGGGGGGGGGTGAAATGACTGCTTGTCTTCCTATGGCTTACGAAATCTGAATATTGCGAGAAAAGTTTGTTCAAATCAACCTTACAGCCAAAGCGTAAAAAATATGGCGGGATCTACAATATTTTGACAATTCAATAAGTATGTGGAGTGGGAAGATTATGTGCTGTTATTTTGAAATGATAATTTTAGCTGAGCACTACATAATTTACAGTAGCGGATCTAGTGGGTGGGTTTTATTTAAACGTTATCAACCAAAAATTATCAACATTTGCTCGTTTACGGTCTTCGATTCACCTCCCTTTTTGAAGGAATTATCTGGATCCGCCAATGATTTTTTATCAAGAAATACAACTCATTCCATGTTCATGTATACCACTAAAAATCTACAAGAGTTGTCTTTCTTTAAGAAGCAGAAGACACTTGCTGTGAAAACGGAAATGGATGCCGAATCCGAAGGACATGACAGTTCATTTTGGGGATATTTACAGGTACTTAGCAAAAATGACCGTCAGGTACAGTGCTATTAGGTAGAACACTAAATATATCGTCTGGTTAATTATCTATATAGATCTATGTGAGTTGCATAAAAGAAATATCTTTAGCCAGTATGGGATTGTCTAATCCGAGATTCCTCTGACTCTTACCCCCGACATTTGACATGTGCGGGGGAGAGTCAGAGCGGACTCCATATTGAAAAGTGGGAATTCAGCGACACCAGCTGGTGTCGCTGCTTTACCTACCTCTTACAACTTTATTTCGCGAATCTATCTTCCAAGACGTGAGAATTCAGTTAACGGAAGATAAATCTTTAAATAGATCATGATTAATACGATGCTATCGCCGTTTAAACGGCCCTAACACCGACAAATGGAGCATCACTTGAATTAGATCGCCGCCTCGCCATTGATTTCTTTGCGCATGACGTCAGCACATGTAAACACAAAATTCCATCGTTTAAACGGCGATAGCATCGTATTAATCATGATGTATTTGTAGAATAATCTTCCGATAACTGAATCCTCGCGTCTTGGAAGATGGGTCCGCGAAATAAAGTTGTAAGAGGTAGGTAAAGCAGCGACACCAGCTGGTGTCACTGAATTCCCACTTTTCAATATGGAGTCCGCTCTGACTCTCCCCCGCAGAAGTCACAAAATAAAAGCGGGGTTAAGAGTCAGAGGAATCTCGGATTAGGGATTGTCAACCTAGGCCGAACCAATCTGACTAAAGTACTTTAGTCAGATTGAGGCCGAACGTAACTTTGTGTTTGTTTACACCAGTGGCGGATCTAGGCAATTTTGAAAAGGTGCGACCTAAATGTGTACTTTTTCTACCCAAGACCATGAAATGACAAAAATGTCTTTCTTTTTAAAAAAAATATTCAACCAAATGTAGGGGGCGGGTGTTGTGTTAACTCCCTGTAGATCCGTCACTGGTTTGGGTCACAACTGTCTCTGGGGACAAGGATGAGGTATTAAAAGAGGTTCAAAGAACCACAGGGTGCAATATGACATTTGATATAAAGGTTCAATACTGTGGCCTCTGTGTTAGGAGTAAGGACTATTAAAAGACTTCAGAAAAAATTAAAATGCACACCAATGTGACCTCCACCCACCCATTGGTATGGGACAGCCTAGGAGTCTTAAGTTTTATATAGAAGTATATTTCAAAAGAATTCTTGCAAAATGCATTTAAAATCCACAATGATATAGGCCTATATCAGCCTAATTCTTTATGTTGTAATGCCCACACCCTCATTTTGTGTAGATTCCAATTTGTAGACACAATGACTTCAGACAGCGGCTACAGAAATACAGACATACAAAAACTCGTGTGAGCAGTAAGGCCCACCAAGTCTCTGTCGTATATCTTAAGAACCATAAGGGTTATTGGAATATATATATGTTAATATACATGTATCCTCATGAAGTGTACATTCAAGTTTGTTCACACAATGACTACTGAGGTCAGGGTGAGGCAGGGTTTTCACATTTACTTTCTTGAGCACTAGACCAGTCGGGCTACTTCAAATGATTTTTACTAGACCTGACCTTACATCCACTAGCCCTGACCAACTTTCCAGAGAAAAGAAACCCTGATGGTTTCTCCATATTTAAGTACTTAATTCAAATGACAAACGTTAAGTTTAAACTAAAACGTACTTAATTGTCTCAAAAACATCTTTAGTCTCGTCATTCAATTTGATGCTTTTATTTTCAAACGCATTTTCTGTTTCTTTAAATTCTACTCGGCACAGAAATTCTTTAGTCTTTTGTTAGAATAAAATGACCTCAACCGCTTTTTTATAATTTCTTTTTCATAAGCACTGCTTTGTTTCTTCCCAACCTACTCCTTTTTTCTCTTGGAACATCCTTCCTTGAGGACAAGAAGTCGAGACATTCCTGCACACGTGTCAACAACGAAAAATGGCTATTTACGATTTAATTTATTCATTTGATAGACACTTTCTTATATTCAATTAAAATAAACCTTCTTTTTTTTTCAAATGAAAATGAATTCAGTTTATATCTATTTATCCGAAACATAACTTTACACCCATTAACAAAGAGTATTAAATGTCGTAAAACATCACTTCCGACAGCGACTTATATATTAGAACTAAAAATAGAGATTTTGTCATGACGCGGTTCAAAATTGCTCGCAAACTCTTTACAGTTATTTTTTTTTTTTAAGTTAAAAATAAGATATTTTATGGTTTAAAATAAAGTTTCTTGTTTATTTTTTTAACACGACCAGTCGGACTAGTAAATCGACATTTTACCCGACCGGACCTATCATTTAGTAGACTCGGTCGGTCGGACGTGCCTTAGTGTCAAACCCTGTGAGGTCACAAGAGGAAAAAGTGTTTTCTTTCAAAATAAATTTTCTTTTTAGGAACCACAAATTTAAATTCATTTTACAATTAAATATATATTATGCAAGCATCAACATGTACTTTAATTTGTACACAACACGACTCTTGTGTTCAAGATTTGGTCACTAAGGAGGAATACACAGAACTGAGATTTTTGTTTGAAAAGAGATAATGCGACAACTCCGATGGGCATCCTCATTCACTGTAGATTACAGTTATTTCATGTTAAGATGGCCCCTGGGATTAGAATGGAGTCACAAAGAGTTGTGATGATTACGTATGAATAAAGTAGACATTTTTAATGAAAATCTTTTAAAGGACCAAATCATGATGAATTCAATTTTTTTAAAATTATGTGTACTAGCATCTCAATGTCTTGTAGATTCAGTTAACATCGCGACCCCTGAGTCCAGGTAGGAGAAGATGGTCTATATCCACCTGTGGGGCACAGCATCAAAAATGCATCATTTAATGTAATAATTAAATGAATATTAATATCAAAGAATAAATGAAAAACTAACACACAGATTTGGATCTGAACGATGCTCAAGATGTCCACTTTTTTGTCTCGGGCTCGTAATCCTGTCTACTTTGTGTCTTGCTTGTTATGTTTTTGTACTGAGATATTTGTTTATGTTTTTTATTTAATTCGTATTGTCTATTTTATCTAGGATGTTGTCCACTAAGCTAATGATGGGGATCGTAGCACTACCCTGCACACAGACATGGAATGGATCTGCCTAGTCCATTATCAGAAGAGTGACCAGGACTGTTCGTTCCGTCAGAGAAGTTTCTGGAGAAGCATTACAAGATACAGAGCTACATTATTTTAAATTAGTTTTACTTCCTGGTCACTTGGCCAGTTATCAACTTATTTTTTTGAAGTATCATTTGAAAACTAATAACGCCCCTTGGGCCCAATGGATATTAAAAACAGCTGGCTGAAATATCATGATTGATGAATATAATAAAACACTTTTATTAAAAACAAGTTATTAGATTTCAAACATTCATTGTTAAACTTGCTAACACATAGTATATATATTGTACCTAATAACCATGTTAACTGCTAGCAAATAATTAAGAAAAGAAAAAAATACACTGTATCTATAATCTCCTGAAGAAATAAATCAAGTCTTCTTGTTACATAATTTATAGATAATATTTAAAAATGGGTCTGAGCTAGGTTTTGTTTGTCACATAAAACTAACACAATAGTCGATGTCATCTAACTCATCTTCGTTTTGTCATTGTCATCTAGTAAGTGACCATGTATTCAGCAAAGTTCATTCTTTGTCACCATTTTAATTATTTCATGCTTTGAGGTGACACTTTTAAGGAAGGAGTACACAGTTTGTGTTGCTGGCTGCAAGAACGACTCACCCACCCCCGAGTACATACATATTTAAAGTGTACAGGGGGTTATAGCAGGTACCACTCACTCTAAACAGGGATTTCATGTAGGGACTCATTTCTCCCGAGTGTCTTGACATTCACCAGCTGGCAACATATGTGTCTCGATCAGCTCAGCCTCATTTACATTCTCAATTTTAGCAATGAATTATCATTAAAATTTTTAGGGACTTGTATGAATGGGCAGAAGAAATTTTCTTGACTGACTATCCCATCATTGCCAGCTGTTGGAGACTGAACACTTTATTGAAAATTGCTGGGGTGCAGCAATCAGTGGGTGTCCTCATTTGCCCTGAGAAGAGTCAGAGAAGTATTCATTTTTACTGGAAAAAGTTAAGTTCATGTAAAGAGCATGAAGGCAGATTTTACAGTTATCTCCCTTAGACTATGTAAATTATGATACAGCTCTTGTTAATGGTGTTATTTCACCTATTAAATGTTGTTTGAATGTTGTCAATTTGGTTTGTAGTCAAAGACATGAGTTATAGCTGCCTGTATTGTACCAGTTCACATACAGTTACCTACAGAATTAACAGTAGATTACATGTACCTGACGCTCTAGGGATGCATTTATTGCTGTTGGTCTGCATACATCATTGTGTTTCGTCTGTCGTGCATTACCAATTGAACATGTTATATACCTGTCTTTAGATGGGACGTATAATGGTACAGCAATGTCTGTATGTCTGTCTGTAGATGGGACTCAGTATGGTACAGCAATGTCTGTCTGTAGATGGGACGTATTATGGTACAGCAATGTCTGTATGTCCGTCTGTAGATGGGACGTATTATGGTACAGCAATGTCTGTATGTCTGTCTGTAGATGGGACGTATTATGGTACAGCAATGTCTGTATATCCGTCTGTAGATGGGACTTATTATGGTACAGCAATGTCTGTGTGTCTGTATGTAGATGGGACTCATTATGGTACAGCAATGTCTGTATGTCCGTCTGTAGATGGGACGTATTATGGTACAGCAATGTCTGTATGTGTGCCTGTAGATGGGACTTATTATGGTACAGCAATGTCTGTATGTCTGTCTGTAGATGGGACGTATTATGGTACAGCAATGTCTGTATGTCTGTCTGTAGATGGGACGTATTATGGTACAGCAATGACTGTATATCCGTCTGTAGATGGGACTTATTATGGTACAGCAATGTCTGTGTGTCTGTCTGTAGATGGGACTCATTATGGTACAGCAATGTCTGTATGTCCGTCTGTAGATGGGACGTATTATGGTACAGCAATGTCTGTATGTGTGCCTGTAGATGGGACTTATTATGGTACAGCAATGTCTGTATGTCTGTCTGTAGATGGGACTCATTATGGTACAGCAATGTCTGTATGTCTGTCTGTAGATGGGACTCATTATGGTACAGCAATGTCTGTATGTCCATCTGTAGATGGGACGTATTATGGTACAGCAATGTCTGTATGTCTGTCTGTAGATGGGACTTATTATGGTACAGCAATTTTTTTGTCCGTCTGTAGATGGGACGTATTGTGGTACAGCAATGTCTGTATGTCTGTCTGTAGATGGGACGTATTATGGTACAACAATGTCTGCATGTCTGTCTGTAGATGGGACGTATTATGGTACATGAATGTCTGTCTGTAGATGGGACGTATTATGGTACAGTAATGTCTGTATGTCTGTCTGTAGATGGGATGTATTATGGTACAACAATGTCTGTATGTCTGTCTGTAGATGGGACGTATTATGGTACAACAATGTCTGTATGTCTGTCTGTAGATGGGACGTATTATGGTACAGAAATGTCTGTACATCCGTTTGTAGATAGATTGTATTATGGTACAGCAATGTCTGCATATACGTCTGTAGATGGGGTGTATTGTGGAACAATGTCTGTAGGTGGGACATATTATGGTATATTAATGTATGACTGTCTGTAGACGGGGTATACCATGGTAAATCAATGTTTGTAAGTCCGTTTGTAGGTGGGACGTATTATTGTACAGCAATGTATACTTGTATGTCTGTCTTAAGATGGGATGCATTGTCCACCATCGGTGGCCTAGTGGTTAGCCTGTCAGACTCTCAACCGAAAGGTCGTGGGTTCGAGTCCTGGCCGCGGCAGAGCCGATGTTGTTTCCTTGGGAAAGGCACTTTACATGAATTTCCTCACTTCACCCAAGTGTAAAAGGGGTACCTGGCTATAGATAGTGAATTTCACTGGCCTGTAAAAAAAATTTACCCATCGGAGTTTTAATTTGACAATCGGAAGTAAATATTACGCGCATGCTCAAGTCATAAAATTAGAATAACTCGTCCCAAACAAAGTCATTTGTCCCATTGATTACACATCTTCACTCGGTCTGTTCCGGATTTGTCTTGAAAATTATTCAGATTTCGCATGCATATAATTACATTTTTTTTCGGGCAAGTGAAATTGAGTTCGGGCATGTGGATTTCCTGAAAATGGTTGCCCGAATGGCTTGTGGTTTGCAAATCTTTATATCATTGACTGGTGAAAGATATTGTTAGTATGTTAGTGCTCTAGCACCTGTAACGGCAGCTTTCACTGTATTCTTCCAGGAAGCTGAAAAAGTCCTAAATTGATATAAGGTCTGCCGGGGTAATAATGCATTGTAAAGCGCTTTGAGCAGCTGGAAAAAGCGCTATATAAAACCAATCATTATTATTGTTATCTGAATGCTTTGTTATGATATATGAAATGCCCTCTAATTTCAGGGTCTTTAGGGGGCTGAAATAAGGTTCCATTCCCATGCTAAACAAGAGGTCCATGGGCCACATCGCTCACCTGAGTTACCTTGGTCCATATCAGAAGACTTTCCAAATATATTTGCATGTAAAACCGTAGTCCCTATTTTGGCCCCAACCTATCCCTCGAGGCCATGGTTTTTGCAAACTTGAATCTACACTATGTCAGAAAGCTTTCATGTAAATGTGAACTTCTTTGGCCCAATGGTTCTTGAGAAGAAAATTTTTAAAGATTTTTCCTATATATTTGTATGTAAAACTTTGATTTCCCCCCCCCCCCCCCTTGTGGCCCCATCCTACCCCCAGGGGCCATGATTTAAACAAACTTGAATCTGCACTATGTCAGAAAGCTTTCATGTAAATATCAGCTATTCTGGCTCAGTGGTTCTTGAGAAGATTTTTAAAGGTTTTCCCTTTATATTTGTATGTAAAACTTTGATCCCCTATTGTGGACCCATCTGACCCCCAGGGGCAAGGATTTTAACAAACTTGAATCTGCATTATGTCAGAAAGCTTTCATGTAAATTTCAGCTTTTCTGGCTCAGTGGTTCTTGAGAAGAAGATTTTTAAAGATTTTCCCTATATATTTGTATGTAAAACATTGATCCCCTATTGTGGCTCCATCCAACCCCCGGGGACCATGCTTTTAACAATTTAGAATCTGCACTACCTAATAAAGCTTATTTATAAATTTCATCTTTTCTGGCCCAATGGATCTTGAGAAGAAGATTTTTTAATGACCCTACTCTATTTTTACCTTTTCTTGATTATCTCCCCTTGGAAGGTGGTCTGGCTCTTTATTTTAACAATTTAGAATTCCCTTTACATAAGGATGCTTTGTGCCAACTTTGGTTGAAATTGGCCCATTGGTTTTTGGGAAGAAGTCAAAAATGTTAAAAGTTTACAGACGGACAGATGCCGGACTACGGGTGATCAGAAAAGCTCACTTGAGCTTTTAGCTCAGGTGAGCTAAATAGCAGGTATTTTCCCATTTTGTACTTTGAAATTCCCAAGCAATGAAAACAAATCAAAGCAGAGTAGCCTAATTGTTCATAAATCTTCACTGTCCCATAGGTTACAATTTTTACCTAAAAAATTGTTATGTAAACCTAATATTTTGACCTCTGCTTATTTGAATGAGGTAAGCTTTGACCAAATTGAAAGTCAGAAAGAGTCCAGTTCTACTTTAATTCACTCTGGATTGGTTTTCTCCCTACTTCATTGTGTGAAACATTTCTCATGTTTCCTCGCTCCTCGTGTAGACAACATTTCTCCATCTTGATTTTGCAGATCACTAGTCCGAATTGCGAGCTGAATTCAATGTTAAACTCACGAAGTGTAACTAATCAATAAAACAATGGTTTTTGTACTTATTAATATCGATTAAAAGAAAATATCACTCCAAAATTCGATAACAGAAGCCAACAATTGTAGTCAACCGAATTTTCACTGCCATTTGAACTAACGAGTCTCGTGACTCAAAACTAAGCTCGACAGTTTGATAAAATGTTTTCAAGAGACTGTTTATGTGATGAAATAACCCTTAAAATTGATATTAGTAAGTACAAGAAGAATCGTTTTATTGATTAGTTATGAGTTTAAAATTGAATTCGGCTTGTAAGTATTTGAAATCAGCCCGAGAATGCCGCCTCCAGCTGGAGGCGGCGAAATTTCTAGATTTCGGACCAGAACACCTCCTATATTCGTATCATTATTTTTTAATTTTGGATCGAAACCAAAGAAGATAATAGAAAATTTTTGTCATTATAAAATATTGATCTGCACCAGAAACGACCTTGAAATTTTCTTGAAATTAAAAAAAAACTTCACCAGAATGGCGTAATAAAAACTTGTGTGAATTTTCAGACTCCGTCGGGCGAGGGGAAACAAACAATATTTTTATTTTGGCCTAGTGCAAATTCAAGTTTTTTAAATTATGCCCTCAGGAGAAGGGTGGATTGATTGATTGATTGTATATTGTTTAATGTCCCTCTCGAGAAAATTTCACTCATATGGAGACATCCGGAGAAGGGTGGAGTCACAATAAAGGATCAAAGTTTTATATACAAATATTAAGGGAAAATCTTTAAAAATCTTCTCAATAACCATTGGGCCAAAGAAGTTTACATTTACACGAAAGCTTCCTGACAGTGCAGATTCAAATTTATTAAATTCATGGACCCTGGAGGTAGGATGGGCCACAATAGGGATCAAAGTTTTACATGGGGAAAAACGGGGAAAAGTCTTATATCCTTAGGATAGGAGAAAGCTGAAGATAATGAACAGTGATCAATGGAGAACTATTTTCTGAACTTTATGTTGAGACATGATGGGTTGGAGAACTATTTTCTGAACTTTACGTTGGGAGTTGAGGGATGGAGAACTATTTTCTTAACTTGACATTGAAACGTGATGGGTTGGAGAACTATTTTCAGAACTTTGTGTAGTGAGGTGACAGGGATGAGAATTATTTTCTGAACTTTACATTGAGATGTGAGGGGATGGAGAACTATTTTCTCAACTTTATGCTGGGAGGTGAGGGGGTGAGAAACTTTTCATTGATGACGTATAGGACTTGATGTACATTTTTTTTTTGTATACAGAGATTAGATATTGTGTGATGAGTGTTTTTAAATTGACGTTTGTTCTCAATTTGGTACATTCAGAATGATTACATGGATTTTTTGTAGACATTCTTGTTCTAATAGCATAATATAATGGTGGGAAGGAATCATTTTGGTTACCTAGTACTTAATGTTGAAATCAATTTTACAGGGTAGCAGTTACTTGAGATGTCCGGCTGATTGATGAGGATAATTTCCCTGAGACTCTAACATTTTGTAGGACTTGGATAGCTTTATTACTGTAGAAAATGTCAGGTTTGTTAATGAAATTATGTAAAATGTTTTATACCTCATTCAGACAATGACTGGGGCATATAATGTTAACTCTTTTTAGCTCACATGAGCTGAAAGCTAAAGTGAGCCATTCTGATCACATTTTGTCCAGCATCAGTCTTTTCGTCTCTTCATAAGCTTTTAACATTTTCGACTTCTTCTCAAGCACCACAGGGCTAATATCACTCAGCCAAACTTGCCTCAAAGCATGCTTGGGTAGAGAGGATTCAGGTTTGTACAAAATGGAGAACCATGCTCCATCAAAGGGGAGGTAATAAAAAAAAAATAGGGTGGAGTCATTTAAAAATCTTCTCAAGAACCGCTAAGCTAGAAAAGTTGAAATTTATATAAATGCTTCCTGAAATAGTGTAGATTGAAGTTTGTTCAAATTATGGCACCACGGAGTAAGATGGGACCACAGTAGGGGATCAAAAATGGCGGAGTCATATTAGAGGATCAGAAGAATTACATAGTAATATATAGGGAAACTCTTCTCTTTTTGTTAAATGATGAACCTTGAGTAAAGGCAATTGTATGGCTACGACACAGCTAGTTTTTTACTCAGGTGACATTGAAATGGGTTGTCGTCTGTCGTCGTGCGTTGTGTGTCGTCCGTCATGCGTTAACAATTGAACATTTTTAACTTCTTGATAACTGCCTGTTCAATTCTTTTCAAATTTAGTATGAAGCATATTTAGGACAAGGGGGACATAAATTGTAAATTTCAGGACTCCAGGACCCCTGGGGCATTAGTGGCGGGCCAAAAGACTGCACAGTTCGGATAGAAAAGCCATTAACACCACGTTTCCTATCAGAAAATTTTCACAAAATATACAGTTCTTGTCGAAGTAAAACGTAGATGTTGTTGAGCGAAGACCGCGACTTGATCATTCATGATTAAGTCTTGTAGATTTAGACACTAAATTTCCTTCTTTTTTTTTTCTTTTTTTTAAAATATTATTGTGTTGGGATTAGTGTAGTCACGGCAACATTTTTGATGCACTCTTTTGCCACGCATTGTTACAGTAAGTCAGTAATTAAAGTGACATACATCATATCGAATAAATGCGAATTCAAAACACCCGATCCATCGGATCTATATGTCACTATGATAAAGAAATAATAGCAATACAAAGACAATAATTACGCAGAGTGTTTTCTGTAAATCAAAGAATGTCTGTAAATATAAGCGGAATGTATGAACTGGATGGTTTGCCGAGGGGAATTTGTTAATAAAAAATAATACAATCTAAGTTGACATACACAATGTGGGGTACAACTAGTAAATAATCTGTTCTGAGATTTAAGTATGCAGTACAAGGTAGTAAAACGTGACTCACTCATATCTTCATCTATTAAAAGTGATTGATTGTATATTGTTTAACGTCCCTCTCAAGAATATTTCACTCATATGGAGACATCACCGGTGAAGGGATGCAAAATTTAGGCCTATATACTTAGCGCTTATGGCCTTTGAGCATGGAGGGATCTTTATCATGCCACACCTGCTGTGACACGGGGCCTCAATATTTTCGGTCTCATCCGAAGGGTCGCTCCATTTATTCCCCCACGGGAACACAATCTAAAGAACACAGTGTACATATTCTGTCTTCTAATTCTTCTCCTTTGTGTTGCCCCATTTCTATTCTAATTGGAAGTATACCACATCTTCATACTGCAAGTAAAGATCTTATATATTTTGGAATGCTCTTGGAAAATTAATTTTCGGCTCTAAAATTTGTTTTAATATCTCTATATAAACATAACTTAATAGTTGATTTACTTTTACATGTACTAGCCACTACTTCTTATAGTTATGAAGCAACTTGTTCTGAAATCACCAGTGTCACACATTAGTAATCTATTATATATTTTCTATAGAATTTAAAGATTCCGATAATGACTTCATTTGTGATGTCCAGTTAGACTTATTATATTGATTCACACATGTTTAGTAATGTTGTCCATTGATAGTAGAAAATTCCAGTATCAAATAGCCTATACAGTGTCAGCGTTAAGAATTCTTCCATCCGAATTCGCCATACATGTAGTGCAGGTAAAGGAATGAATCTGTGATAATGACGAAGTTCGCGATTCTGAACCATCTCAATGTTGTGGTAGTTTCGGGGACCCCATACTACACTACAATAGTTCAAAACGAGCTACACAAATTAAGAAAAGTTTTTCGAAAGTTGAAATTCCTAGGTCTTTGTAAAAACGAATTTTCGAGACAATGGAGTCATTTCTGACGGCACTGGTCCTGTTCACAATGTATTGACTATCACAAAGAGATATATTGCAAATTCAAGTGTTCTATCACTACCTGAAAATTAAAAAGTCGATGCAATTCACTTGTGAGGGACAAATACCCAATGCTTGAAAAACATTTGATTTTACTAAATCAGCTGGAAATTATTCTCATGTATGTACAATTAGAAGCTAAGTTAAAGGCCGCTCGTGTCATGGCCGCATCAAACCTAAGATGCCATTACTCTTTCACCAAACGCTCGACATTTCGAAATGAAAATCACATGACTTTCGAATATGACCTTAAAAACGGAGATCCCGTGTCACCTACAACTACAAACAACCAAACATTATATCGTTGACTGACCAGTTTCGGTGACCTTAGTGATAAACCGCGATTTTCTCATTAATCACTTGGATTAAATAAATAAATTACACACCTACCTTTAAAGTAATTAAAGTCCTTTACTTTCATTTTAAAAAATTTGAAATTCATTGGTACGTTAATTGAATATATTTTCCTAACAAAAAACATGTCGCTTTGTGGTCCTAAAACAGTGACGTCACCTATTTCGGTGATCATTGTTAATATAGGTTTGCCAAAAGTTTGTAACTGTTAAAACGTTTATACAGGAGGAATGTGCAACTAAATGTCAATGAATGAAATAACATAGTGTAGAATTCTAGACTTTTGGTATACTTTAATATTAATTTGAAGGTTGGATTGAAAAAGTAATAAGTAAATGGGCTTATTTTTGGGGTGCTCGTGTGGATTTTTTGCATACTCTCCTTCTAGTAATTCATTTTCGGAAAAAACTGAAGACATACTCTATGTATGTTTGCAAACACTACGGCGAAATTGATGACGCAATCTACACCCGGAAACGACAACGCGCACACGTAAACAAAAGGTCACCGATTCTGGTCAGTCACCGAAATAGGGCAGTCGACGATATAAACGTTTGAAGGAATATTAATAGATAAGAGATACGTTTTTGTTGTTCTTATGTTTTTGCGACATTTAACGCTAAACATTATCAACTAATGGCAAAAACTGTTTTCCATACCTTTTTGTTTGCTGTTAGCGAGGGCTTACATATTGATATGATATTTTTGTTTTGGAGAGAAGTTAGACTCCAATATTTTATATTTTTCAAACTGTAGTTCTTTGATTATATGATCACTTGGTTTTAGATGCTTTGGAACCAATGTCTGTTAAAGAATCAGATAATATAATATGGATAGTATACATAGAATATCGTATAACGTTGAACTTCATTAGGCCTAATTAGCTTTTATACAGTCTTTTTTTTTTCGTATGAAGATGTAATTAGTGGTAAACAAATTAGCACATGTCTGAAACAAACTAGCATTTTAAAGGATAAAATTGACTTACCAGTATATATGCAGTACTACAAAGAGCGTCTACATAACTTCAATTATCTCCCTTGTAAACTCTTCTGCGTCTATGGAAGCCATGCCATAACAAAGTTTATGCTATGAAAATGTTCTAATTTAAATTAGCAAATCGACGACTTTCCCTTCTCTCGATTTTTTATATGATCAGTATAAGCATATTCCACTACAAGTTTTGCAAAAACCATTTCTGTTGCAGTTAGTTTGAGGTAAAACAGTAGAATGACTGGACTAAACTGTGAGCAGTAAAATATCAAGAAGTTAAAAAAATTGCGAATAACAAAGAAAAGAGTGTAGTCAACGACCATGTCTAATTAACTCTCTGCATTAAGTGTGGACATTTTATTAACACATAAGTATTCTTCTACTAATCAACTAAATTTGATTTTAACATATATTATTTTCCAGATGTTTTAACAAAATAATTGGGCACAAGTTCCTAAATCTTAGACTGTCCTCTCCGACTCAAGAATTCAACATGAAGTGATTGGTCATATAGAATTGTTTAAGGTCTCTTCGGATTTAGTAAAATGAAAGATCTCTTATTCACCATTCAAAAGCTATCAGCAAGTTGAATTTCCAATGAAGGTTAAATTCCAGCTGGAGTGAATCGTCAAGGTCATTGTATCAAATATCATTTTATCAAAGGGTCTTGTGATAAAGGATCTGATATACAAAATATGAAAGCCCCAGCTTAAATAGTTCTGGAGATATGACCTTGATGAGGTTTTTTAAAAGTTGGTCAAACTCCAAAGCCAATGTCACAAGTAAAAACTTTGATAGCTAAAAATGTCTTGTCACAAGAAATGCACGCATGAAACATGAATGACCTATCCCTTACAATTCAAAAGTGATGAGCAGCAAGGTTCAAGTTTCACCTGAAGTTTTGAAATATAAGTCAAACTTCAAGGTCAAGACTGCAAAGTCAAAGACAATGGTGTAAAATGAAAGGTTCTGTCAGAAGGAATCTATATACAAAATCTAAAGGTCATACTTTAAGTAGTTCAGGAGATACTGTCTAAGTTTGGGTTTCTTTAAAAAAAATTCAAACGCTAAGGTTTTGGTCACAAGGTTAAAATCTCTAGTAATATCAGGAAGGTCTTTTTACATAGAATGCTGATATATGAAATATGAGAGCCATACGACTCCCAATTCAAAAGTTAGTAGCAATGTTAAAGTAGGGGGCAGACATACAGGACAGGACAATATGCCTCCCCCTCCCCAGCTACAGTCGCAGGGGTATAAAACACTTGACTCAGCACACCTCCTACTTGAAAATGATTTGTTTAAGTGAATTACCTGCACTATCTAAACGTGTTTGCATATTTACATGACCAATCATGACCCTGCTGTTTTTTAGATGAATTTCAAAAACATTTCCCTATACATTCCCTTAAAAACTTGTGTCCATTATTGTGGTTCACCCCCCATGCTTCCCCGAGGACCACATTGTGAACAAACTTGAATCTTCACTACCTGGGGATGCTTGCATATTGATATGATTAATTATGACCTTGTTCTTGTGAAGAAGATTTTTTCCTTTATATCTCCATGTAAAACTTTGACCCGCTGATGATGTCCTACCCAAACCCAGGGAGGCCATGGTTTCAACAAACTTGTATCTATACTATATCAGAAAACTTTTACATCAATCTCATTTTTTCTGGCCCAGTGGTTCTTGAGAGGAGTTTTAAATGACCCACCCTATTTTTGGCTTTTCTTGATTATTTTCCCTTTGACCTTCATTTGAACAAACGGTATCGCCGTGGTGGTCTAGAGATTAGAGCGCACGCCCCGCATGCTGAAGGCCGGTGTTCAAATCCTGACCACAACAGATCTAAGTCGTTAAAACAGGTAGTGACAGTTCTATCGTCAAACATTCGACATCAGGTGTGAATTTCACAGGTCCTCGGAGATGACCTTTAAAATGGATGTCCGGTGCCACAGTAGGTGTGGCACGCTAAAGAACCCTCACTGCTCAATGGCCGTAAGTGCCGAGTATAGGTCTAAATCTTAAAGAAGATACAATCAATCAATCATGTGAACAAACACAAATTCCCTTTACCTAAGAATGAATGGTACCAGTTTTGATTGGATTTGGCCAAGTGGTTGTGGAGAAGAAGATGATAATGTAAAAAGTCAATAACAACAGATAAATTTCAATTGGAAAAGCTCACTTTGTATTGTGGATATTGGCCTGGATAGTTTTGTGTGTTTAGAGCACATGACTATTACATATGTAATACAGGGGTGTTGGGTTAGATTCCCGGTCCAGTCAAACCATGGATATTGGTTTGGATAGCTCAGTGGTTAGAGCACCTGACTAGTAATACACTGTACAGGGGTCTCGGGTCCAATCCCTGGTCCTGTCATATCGTGGGAACGAAGGCCTTGGATTCGATCCCCGTTGTGACACCGGTTCAGCCATATCTTCTTTTCCTTCCCATTACATTGACATATATGTAAACATGTAAATATATCACAGACTATCCTTGACAATTCAGTTTGATATGATTACACTTTGTTTATTTTGTAGGACGGTGGAGATTTAGATAAGTGGTGTGATGTTATTGATGGTAAACAGAAGACTGTGACCTTGAATCTGAAGATCTGTGATGAAGACTGGACGTTTGGGGTCACTCTCTGTTACAGTACTACAAATCTAAGTAAGTACTCAGTAATAATGTAAGACTGAACTCTGTATCATGTTTATCTAATATATACATTGTAAAATCAAACACATATTGAATTAATTCACAAACAAAATAATGTTCTGTTAAACTCACAAACACAAGTACATGTTACACATCACAAACAGAGGACTGTAATGTACACAGGACTGTAATTAACACAGGGCTGTAATTAACACGGGGATGTAATTAACAAGTAGAAGGAATTAACACAGTTCTGTAAATTACACTGTGTTGAGCTATGTAATTAACACTGTGTAGAGCTGTGTAATTAACACTGTTTATAGATATTGGATTTTCTTCACTTTAGCAGTGTATAACTCAGCCACAAAGAGGTTGTCTCTGATGTCCACACATAAACCGAATGGATAGACTACATCACAGTGAATGTAACGGAGGAACTGTCCGTCCTGATCTAGGATGTGGATACGATGATTGTGATAGTCTGCTGTCAGGATGTGACTCTGGCTGTCTGTAGTGATGCCGTATGGATGAAATGATTGCTCGGTATTAGAGGGATGACCAGTGTATCTAAATCGGAGTTTTCCTGACTGATTGACCACCACTACTGCTCTAGCTGTAAAGTCAGCCACACAGATATCCAGGTTCTTGTTCTCACTGAGGTATTTAGTGTTATTATCAGATGAGTAGAGAGGACGACCCTGATCATCAAACTGAATGCTTTGTTTCTCTGTGGAGCCGGAGTAACGCACGACTTTGGATTGTGTTTCATCATCACTGATCATGGTAACCAGGAGGTCGTTACCCGCGGTACAGCAGACATAGCCAGGTCTCCACCCCTGTAGTGTGATCACGGTCTGTATCTGTTTATTCTTAATTAAGTTCACGGTGTTATTCCAATAGTCAGTATAAACAAGATCTCCGTCCCGTGTCACTGCTATGTCCTCTGGTGTGTTCCCTGACTTGGTTTGTATTGATGTCAGTAGTTTACTCTGGAGGTTGAGCAGCTTCATGGTGTCGTTAGTCCCGCATGTCCAGACTTGATCTTCACTCAGACAGCTAACACTGTATAGACTGTCTAAGAACCTGCTATACCCAGTGTCTATGGTGGCGGTGAGGCGCGGCTCATCAAGCAGTGGTTTGACTGGAGGAGACGATACAGCTTCTGCTGACTTCATTGTGTCGCCATGTTCTGTGTTAATGGATAATGGCGGCAGAGAACCAAACATTTCATTGAGCTGATCTTTGTTTATTTTCTGAGGAGAGAAACTCGGTAATGTGACTCGGACTTTAGGCGGTAATGTTCTAAATTGGGAATTCCTAGATTTGTAAGCAGAGGTTAAGGAGACATCATTTGATTTTAGGATTGATTTCAAGTCGGACATGATCTGTTTGAGTTCCGCCATTTTCTGTGTGATTTCTTTTGTATTTTTATTTAGCGCGTCCAGATGTTTAGTTTTCATCTCCGCAATGGCGGATTTCCGCTGGTTGACAATGGCGGTAATCTCCTGGTGTAAGATTTCTCCTTGTTGATCGGCTTCTGTCGTCAGTTTCCCGTATTTCGTTTCTAATTCGGTTTTCTCAGTTTCGACATTAGACCCCATTTCTTCATATCGGGGATAAATTCTTGTCTCGAGTTCTTCTAGATCTCTTTGTAAACTTTCTGTTTTAGATCCAAGTTTTTCCAGAATATCTGATATATCGTGACCTTTGTGTTTACCTGAAGTGACGCAGGTAGAACAGACAGGAACGCCACATTTTTCACAGTAAATTTCACAGTGTTTATCGGCGTGGTCTGGACATTTCGGGTAGTTAGGAGTAGACTTTCTGTGTAAAAACGGCACGACTTTGTGTCTTTTAGACGAGTCTGAGACATGTTTTCCTGCACAGTTAACACAGAGATTTATATTACAAAGTTCACAGTGACTCTGTAGGGGGACAGTTTCACAGAGGTCACACAGTAGGACTTCCTGAGCACTGCGCCGGGGATGCATTTCTGATGGCGGGATCACACGAGAAGTTTACTGTTGATTAAATAAAACCGGAATTTCATTTAAAGATGTTGACAGATTAAAACAATTAACGAAATAGAATTACAATATGATATAAAACAAAGCAGTCATTACTATAATAATAATTTAGTCTCACCTTAAAATCCAACATGGCCTCCCTGTTCTTTCGACCTTCCGTCTAGTCCTGAGAATTAAATACTTGTGCGGCATGTCAGCCTGTATACACTATCTACGTGTTATCGCTTGAGTAAATATATAGTTTTAAAGTTTGCTTTGACCTAGTTTATGTTGGGTAGTTTTGCTAACATTTACGTCAGACGTAAAGATTTCTTTTCATTAAAAAATTGGAATCTGCAAACAATGTATAGATATAACTTCTTGATTATATCCCTTTTTATATTGAATTCGGCCTTTTGTACAAATAGAATCATATTTATTGTTATAAAACGATTAGCAATATTCATTGGAGGGGGGTGGGGGATTTCATGCAGCGGACCTCCGCTTTTGGTACTAAATAATAAATACATACTTGTGTTTTGATATACTTTTTTTCTGTTGTAGAATGAGTTGAGTGGAATAATGAACCTCCAGATGTCTATGTACACGTGTATGAATAAACTCTGTTGTACTCGCGCGTGCGAGCTTATCCAATATTATGTGTTTGAGTTTTATTTCCTTAATATTTAGGATTTGTTGAATTAGTGCAGGGGCGGATCCAGGAAGTATTAAAAGTGGGGGGTCTATAGCTACCATTAATTTTGGTTTTCAAAGGAAGGAGGGGTCCACCTTCAAAATGCGTTATTTAATAGTCTTTTGATGAAGGGGGAGGTGTCCAACTCCCAGACCCCCTCTGGATCCGGTACTGTAGTGAATTACAACTCCCAGACCTCCCTCTGGATCCGGTACTGTAGTGAATTACAACTCCCAGACCCCCCTATGGATCCGGTACTGAGTGAATTACAACTCCCAGAACTCCCTCTATACATTATTAGATGTACATATAGCATCGGGTACTGATCCACATATATCTCGAGTAGGAATGAGACTTATTGAACCAAGTTTAGATTTTTATCTATATATTTTTTTTCAAATCTAAACTATATACACAAATGTATGCAATATTTTTCTTTTTTGTATTGATGAATGCCATCATATATCTTAAACGATCAAATCATTTCGTACTGCTTAATTAAGATATTGAGTACGCGTGAGAGAGAGAGAGATCTATGGCACTAGTCCTGTACATGCATGTTACTTGGAAAATAAAAACAAAAGATGCATACACTTAAAGCGCTAGATAGTGGTTTGTTAAAATGATACTTTCATATTATAGATTTTCAAATAGAAATTTATCAATATATAAAATGTAACAAGTCAAACATGTAATAGTTTAATGAGATTAACAAAAAGGCGATCACGGCCTCCATTGAAAATGGTATTGGAATCGTACAAAAAATCCAAATATTTATTCGCATTAAACAATTCACCATCTAACCACAGCTAAATATTCTCTACAGAGATACCTATAGTTATCTTACCCTATCTCCCCCCCCCCCCCCCCCCCCCCCCCCCCCCCCCCCCCTGTTCTCATCATCGATCTATCGCGGCCGGTGTAGAGGCAAATTTTGACTCCCTTTCGACGTAGAATAATGACCCCTTTTGCCCGTAGAAAAAATGTCTTTTTCAAAAAATCAGTCCATTTCACGTTTAGAAAAATGACCCCCGTGGAATAATGACCCCCTTGTAAATTTTATTAAGGATTATTTCTCTGGTAATGCCTAAGGGAGGCAGTCCAACATTGTCATATTATAAGTAAATCTATCGTTCATATGAAACGTAACCAGATTAAAACATATTAGGAATTGTAATTTTGTTTCAAAAATAAGAATTTACTTAGTTTTAACAAAATAGTGACTCGTACCAAATAAGTGTCTAGTCACAACGAGTTATATTCGTTATTACGAGTAAATACATGCATAGTTATATCGAGATACATGCAATCGTCTTGCCATAAAGGGAATATGGGTTCAGGCGTGGAAGGGGGCTCTATAGTTACATTTGTAAACATGCATTAGTTTATTCTACACTAAGGACCATAACATGCAAAGAGAGTGCGTAATTGATTTGATATACACAGAGTAGCTACTACCATAATTGTGAAATCCGTGTCCCCATGTGTTATTAAGGTTAGAGTGTTATGCTAACCCATTCAGAATTGCATATAGTCAATGTAGCTTATAAATATTTTACAAAGAATATGGAGTATGATATCAAATGTCAGACTTTGCTTAAGAATGCAGACAAATACTCGTCAAGACTTTGCTTAAGAATGCAGACAAATACTCGTCAAGAACATTTCTCATCAGACTTGAATTGTTAATGTTGTTATGAATATACATGCATAGCACAGAGCTACATGTAGCCTGTTTTGGATTTTCTCCGAGACTATTCTTAGCGGTTTATACATATATATTTACATTTGCAACTGTTTTCTCCTACAGAACACTATTACGAGCAATACGTATTTATCTCTGCATAAATCCACTGCGGGGTCAACAGAGGTCATCGCTGTGCGTATAAACATTTGTTAAACGTAGGTAACAGGTACCACAGGGGCTCGGTTGTCAGATATTGAAGTTTTGTATTATTTGTTCCCGAATAATATATTGCAGTTTTGCATGATTTGTGTCCGAATAATAGATTATATAAATAAAATCCACCACCAAAATCCGGTTGTTTTTTTTGAGGTTTTAAAAAAGGTGCATCATGTGTACATTATTTTTTTAATGCGCACCCCCCCCCCCCCCCCCTAAAATTAGACATATGGAAGAGTTTTCCATTATATACTCCCGAGTTAATGTATAAGTAAATGTTGATATACTTCCTTTCTAGCGTCTTAATAATTAAAACAGTTCTTCATTTCATGGAACTTTGCTTTGTGTTGTCGTCATTTTGAACATCTATTGACGCTTCGTTGTGGACGTCAACAATTTAAAATGTATGGAAACGTGTTGTTAACACAATTCAGCAATGTTACCGACCAAAAATGTAAATATAAGTAATAAGGTATCATTTTAAAATATTTATCGGGATATAAATACGGGTTGGTACATGATCAAATTTTCCATAAAGCCCGAATTTGATCACGTGACCAACCCGTATTTATATCCCAATAAATATTTTAAAATGATACCTTATTTCTTAAGGAAGATCTACTGATCCGATCTCATTCACACTTGCTTGGCTGATGTGATTGTGGATATATGGCACATTTTATGATACCATTATGGCATGCAATTATGTAATGTTATTTGTAATAAATATATAATATACAGAATAGTAGGTTATCATAATATGATTACCGTCACGCAAAAACCACCCTTAAGTGAAAAATATCACTTTTTCACTTTTTAAATGTTTTAGGTAGAGGAATTTCTCCTCTTTCTGTTGATATGTAGCATTCCATTATAATCCAATGATAATGACATCAAATATTCCCATCAAATTTCGTAAAAAACTTGCATCGAGTCGTTTGACGTCATGATTTTTGGAAATTTACGTTGTATTTCGTTACGTTTTGTGACTGTTTTAAACGTAATCAAAATGCATGAGTCGAGATTTTTTATATCATCTGATATATAAGTATACATATATCAACATTCACACAACTATTTAAATTATGACAGATTCAAAATAGGCTAGTTTTTAGAGTCTTTTATTCTTCCTGGGTGTTGGGTGAAGGGGGTGACTACGTCCTTATACGGGGCCCTGACAAAAGGGTTAATAAATTTGACTCTTGGAGGCTGAATGATATCTGTATCAACGCATGCTTTCAGCAGTTTTAGTTCAGTTCTAGGTGAGTCTGGCACTTCTTAAGCTACAACAATATCTGTAGAAGAATGTGCACAATATATCGGAGAAATATGAATCATTCATGGGAATTTAATTCAGAAAGAGAAAATTTAGAAATGTACAAATACCTTGTTTGGAAATGATTAAGGTATGAAATTTTTTTTGGTTGAGATGGCGAGTCAGCGAATTAAAGTCGCCGCACCCCCCCCCCCCCCTATCATCCAATACAATGTATCCCCTCTTAAGATTTGTTTTAAGGTAACTCCATACTCGCAGTTTTATCTGATACAAGTTTGAAAAATGTATTTATTTCCATTCATTAGAGTTAAAACTAACAAATTATCAAATAAAATACATATGTCATCACACTTTTTAAGATACGAGACGTACATAAACAGAATCATATATCACCGTCAGAAAATTGCAATTTTCCTTAAACAGCGTTATCAAAACTTCATACAAACTGGTTATGACGATATAGCAGCATTCATAACAATTTCATGAAACTGTATCTTCACAAAAATATACGAAATGTCTGTAAAAATAAAGGAAATCTATCGCATAATTAGCTGCAGAACTGTAGCTCTTTAAAAAAATATTTTGATCAAAATATTTTTTCAGAGAGCTACAGTTCTGCAGCTATCGCATAATAGACTTGATAAAGAAATCAATAGAAACAGAGTTATTGCCCTTGGATTCAATAATTTAAAACGTATCATTGATTATTCATTTATAACTAAGACTTTTAAAATAATTTATTTTTAACAAGATTTTTTACAATAACTATCGGAAAAGACTCCAACAAAATTTATGTTCCTATCACGCATAAATGTAAATAAATCATTGATTTTGCAAAATCTGATGACATCACAGGAGGGTGGAATTACTTTAACAGTCGAAAAAAATCGATATGTGGTAACATGATTTTAAAAAAATGTAAATCATTTATGAGAGTTTAATTCAGAAAGAGAAAATTTAGAAATGTGCCAGTACCTTGTTTGGAAATGATTTAGGAATTTTTTTTTTTATGAGATGACGAGTCAGCGAATTAAAGTCCCCCCCCCCCCCACACACACACACACACACACATCACCCAATACAACGTATCCCCTCTCACGATTTGTTTTAACAACCGAAAAAAATCGATATGTGGTAACATAATAAACAAGACTTTTTACAATCCATTTCTTATGTGAAAAAAACCTTTTAGTTTATTTTACCTGGCTTATCTGCTAGGAAAACAAATTGTCTGAATTTTCTAATACCCTTGAAGGGAATGAAATCGTTGGATGTCAATGTTTTCCAATCCAGCCATTCTCCATCAGCACCACCGAATACAACCACTTCGTTAGATGTCGCGCTTTTTCTGACTACGGATGCTAACTGATCCAATGAATCAACCTCTGACTTTCTGTATAATTTTTTTTTATGTAAGCAAACCCGGCGTCCACTAAGCCGTTGTCATAGTATCGAACTTGCATGTGAAAATGTATTTGGGAGTGCTTGCCACTCAGAGTTCTCCAAAGTAAGTACGCCAACATGAATATATTTTTGTTTTCTCCTTCAAAGTAAAATTAGAATGCTTCTTTAAGAATTGTAAGACTCATAATGCATGTGCAACTATACAATCGTGTTTCATTTTTTCATTATCATTTTTTATTATTTAATTTGGATTCTGACCTGAAGTATTATCACAATGTAAGTGGTGTTCTTTTTCACTCAGTCCAAAATTCTCAAAGCAATAATGAAGCATGGAAATTACGCCAATCGCGCCCTTGACGTGTGTTCCGTTTTCCCCCGGTGTCGAATCCTCATCTACTAGGAAATACCTACGTGAATTACAAAGCCTCTTTCTAAATAGCTTTTTTTCGTTAGAAAATGCTAACGTATTAATATTAAATTGTCTAAATTTAGAAAAATAGTACATAGAGATAATAGCCACCCTCCATAGCAACTCCAAACCACTGAATCTTTTAGGTGTAAAAGTAGAGAGGTCCAACTTGACAAACATGATGCGGTATGGATACAGCTTGCGAGTAATCGAAGGTATAATGGACATGGTTAAGCTCTCTTGATATCGGCGAAGCTGACTGTACGGGACTGGTTGCTCAGCTACCTTGGTTCTCGCATTAGTGATAGACTGGTTATATAACTGCTATTAGAATATCAATTAATTTCAAAGGACTTTTGGATTTCGTTAACCAAAAGTATAAGTCTTTTTAAAAAAAAAAATAGTTCTTATTATCGGTAGATACCACAGTATTTACAACGGATATCAAACACACTTGCTGTAATACAGTATCTTAATGCATTTTATAAAATATTTTTCCACACTTTAATGGTTTGGGAATTTTATGTATTGTAAGGTATCTGTCGTTCTACTTTCATTTCATTCAGATGTGTATTATTTTTGTCCAGAGCAGATAACTTCGTTTTCTGTCATGGCCAATTGAATGTGAGATTTGTGTTGTTCACAGATAGAACATACGTCAGTCTTGGGTGACATGAATTTTATATTTGGACAACAACTCTGCCAGATGCCCTTGAACGTCGTTAGCCCTGTACTGCTGTCTTGTCATTATCGATACAAACATCTTTGTATATTCTGTACAGGGACTGTTTGCTTTCACTGCATGGTAGAAGTATGTGTCCACGGATATTTCTGTTGATTGCTGCCGGGTGATACAGACCATACTCTTCGTCAAAATTAGATATGAATTGAGCAACATCCCTCAAAACATCAAAACAGTGTGCATTCTTAGGCCGCCTATGTTTATTTCCATGAGTTCTTGAAACCAACCCATTTGTGATCAGATGATGTATCAGAGATTTCAATGTCATCTCGCCAATGTTGTGTGTTATCAAAAAAGTTTGTCGACAAACTTCAACATCCTTAAATTCATAAATGTACAAAAGACGTTTTCTATTTGAATCTCCATCTTTTGACTGTCTACATTTAGATTTTATTTTTAACTTCGCCATGATATAAAAGTCTTTAATTTCATTTCTTGTCATCTCAGATAAGGAAATGGTGTGTTCTCTGATGTCTGATAAACTAAATGTAGAAATACAGTTTTTCGCACAATTTTCAATTAAAGATCGTAATTTCATATCTTCTGTGCAAGGATCATGGGGTAAGTTGGCAGTCCCTTCCCCCTCATTGTCACTGTCATAGTAGGTTATCATATGATTTTGTATCGTACAATATCGTATCATATCACATTGTAAGCATATGTTCTGATGTTATATTGATACATATGATGCTATTCCATTTAATCATATTATGATATTGAATCATATGCTGTGATATAGTACTATGATATGAATCGAAAAGCAAAATGTCTATCATATAAGAAATGAAGAATGAAGTGCAATTGCTCTGATGGTGTATTCTACGATGCACTTAACACGCATGATAGGGAATTTGTCTGCAGAGCAATCGCACTTCATAATGTCATGCTCAACGATAAAACATTTATTGATTTGACATATTTTCTTCGTGGACCATTGTATGGGTCGGTTATGATAAATATTGAAGGGAACATTTTCATGAAGAAATCCGTCTTCATATTTGTTTTATAATTTAAGTATATAGTTTTGTAACTTCCTCAAAGGCCTCTATCACGTTCCACCTTGTATGTGTCTATGAGCAGGGGGGGGGGGGGGGGGGGGGGGGTACTCGAACTGAGTCGAATATTTGTGGATGACGTTATTTGCAAAAAATCCAAGAGTTTGGGTGCAATTCACTAATTAAAAGGAAATTTGAGACATAGAGGAGCAGGCAGAGGAATACGTAACTATGTATCAACAACAGGTGTATTTTCAAATGAAACCAACGAAATGAATAATTCCGGGAGCATTCCTCATGAAATGTCAAAATTTTCCTCTTTTTCACTTTTGTTCTTTATTATTGACTTTAGAAATTCTTAACAAAGTCAGATTTGGCAAAAACTGCAAATCGAAACTAAAATTTGTAATTGACAGACCTAAAACACTTAGCAAATTTTCATGTGTAAGCATTTCACTGCTTTAGTTATATTGACTTCTGAGAGTTAATGTAAGCATTTCACTGCTTTAGGTATATTGACTTCTGAGAGTTAATGTAAGCATTTCACTGCTTTAGGTATATTGACTTCTGAGAGTTAATGTAAGCATTTCACTGCTTTAGGTATATTGACTTCTGAGAGTTAATGTAAGCATTTCACTGCTTTAGGTATATTGACTTCTGAGAGTTAATGTAAGCAATTACGCGGTTCACATTGTTGTGAATGCAATTTGTTGAGACAGGTTCATAATGGGAAGATACAATGGATATGCATATGTATGCATTGCATGACATGAAATATTTTTGGGGACCGACCAACAATAAGTCTTTAGCATCCTTTGCTTGTCATAGAATATGCTACTAAATGGCACAGACCTTCGGAATGACCTTAAAAAAACCGAGGTCCTGTTTAAAATCATTTATGACCTGATGTTTGAACAATTAATGACGACGAAGGTTTATCAAATCATATTTGTTCCTATGTCATCAGTATGTTTACTTTAAAATCTAATAAAACAAATCTAGACTCGGTCTGTAATCATAGCTGTACAAAGGCGGATCCAGCCTCCCCCCCCTCCCACTGTTTGAATTTTTAATGTATTATTTTATATGTTCGTTATCTTTAATTTAAATGAAAATTCACCTCTTATTTGTAAGAATTCGTCAGCTTGCTCTGGACCTACTGGGGGCTTCAATGCAGCCCAAGATCTCCTGACTTCTACTCCCCCCCCCCCACCCCCCTCCCTCCCGTTAGGAAATTCCTGGAACTGCCACTGGCTTTAGATGATACTAATGTATTCTAACACCTCTACCAATTTCAAAATCTTCAACCCCCTTTTGAAAAATTTCTAGATCCGCCTATGAAGTCAATACTGGTTGAATCACCGAAATAAAATCCTTCTACAATTCATATTCAATAGTATTTTTGATTTTGTAAGGAAAACTCTATCATTGAAACTAAAATGCCGAAATTTGAAGAAAAAAAACTACAAGAAGGAAATTAGTGCCCTTAATGCGATGATCGTTACAGAAATCAATTAAACACTCATTCATTATAAGTAGTCACGTGGATGACGACATTTGAAGAAAATGACCTTGGATCACATCATCCTTAAGATACTTAATCCACGTGGATGACGACATTTGAAGAATATGACCTTGGATCACATCATCCTTAAGATACTTAATTTTACTTTACAACAAGAGGCCCATGGGCCACATCGCTCACCTGAGTCACCTTGGCCCATATCTGAAGACTTTCCATATATATTTGCATGTAAAACCTTAGTCCCTATTATGGTCCAAACTACCCTTTACAAACTTGAATCTACACTATGTCAGAAAGCTTTCATGTAAATGTCAACTTCTTGAGAAGAAGATTTTTAAAGCTTTTTCCTATATTTGTATGTAAAACTTTGACCACCCCCTCCCCCACTTGTGGCCCCATCCAACCCCCCGGGGGCCATGATTTGAACAAACTTGAATCTGCACTATGTTAGAAAGTTTTCTTGTAAATATCAGCTTTTCTGACTCAGTGGTTATTGAGAAAAAGATTTTAACTATATATTTGTATGTAAAACTTTGATCCCCCTTGTGGCCCCATCCTACCCCCCGGGGGGGCCATGATTTGAACAAACTTGAATCTGCACTATGTCAGAAAGTTTTCATGTAAAAATCAGCTTTTCTGGCTCAGTGGTCCTTGAGAAGAAGATTTTTAAAGTTTTTCCCTATATATTTGTGTGTAAAACTTTGATCCCCCTTGTGGCCCCATCCTACCCCCCGGGGGGCCATGATTTGAACAAACTTGAATCTGCACTATGTCAGAAAGTTTTCATGTAAAAATCAGCTTTTCTGGCTCAGTGGTCCTTGAGAAGAAGATTTTTAAAGTTTTTCCCTATATATTTGTGTGTAAAACTTTGATCCCCTCCTGGGGCCCCATCTTATCCCCGGGAGGCCATGATTTGAACAAACTTGAATCTGCACTATGTCAGAAAGTTTTCATGTAAAAATCAGCTTTTCTAGCTCAGTGGTTCTTGAGAAGAAGATTTTTAAAGATTTTTCCTATATATTTGTATGTAAAACTTTGATCCCCTATTGTGGCCCCATCCAAACCCCGGGGCCCATGATTTGAACAAATTTGAATCTGCATTATGTCAGGAAGCTTTCTTGTAAATCTCAGCTGTTCTGGCTTAGTGGTTCTTGAGAAGAAGATTTTTAAAGTTTTTCCCTATATATTTGTGTGTAAAACTTTGATCCCCCCTTGTGGCCCCATCCTATCACCGGGGGCCATGATTTGAACAAACTTGAATCTGCAATATGTCAGAAAGCTTTCAGGCAAATTTCAGCTCTTCTGGCCCAGTGGTTCTTGAGAAGAAGATTTTTAAATGACCCCACCCTATTTTTGCATTTTTGTGATTATCTCCCCTTTGAAAGGGACATGGCCCTTCATTTGAACAAACTTGAAAGCCCTTCACCCAAGGATGCTTTTGGCCATGTTTGGTCGAAATTGGCCCAGTGGTTCTGCAGAAGAAGTCGAAAATGTGAAAAGTTTAACAGACAGACGGACAGACAGACAGACGACGGACAAAAAGCGATCAGAAAAGCTCACTTGAACCTTCGGTTCAGGTGAGCTAAAAACGAAAAGGAATTTATGTAAGGAATAAAGGAAATATTTAATGATCGAGTGATTCTTTTAAGTACTTGAAAAAAAGCTCTTTTGTATTCACTAAGAAAACTGCTTCAAAGCACACTATCAAAATACATGTAAGTATACATGAACTGCATATCACCCATCAGTTACATGTATATATAAGCGTTCATCCATTTGAAATCTGGGAGCAAAAAGGCAGAACACTACATGCATGTTTTCTTCATATCCGCTGAAAGAAATGCAGATTTTATTATATAGAATCAACGGAATCACCACGGATGTTCACCGGAGAGGACATGAAAGCGGAATTCTGACAGGATCAGAACAAATTTTTCTCCCGCAGAAATTTTTAACATGTCAAAATTTTTCTGTCGATAAGCCCTTTTACACACTTCCCTTCTCTCCCCCCCCCCTTTTTTTTTTACACTTCCCATGTCACTTTTTTTTTTTTTTTTTTTTTTAACACTTTATATACTTTGCTTGTATGACATTTCCTACTTACTTTATTAATCAAGTTTCATGTATTTTCATGTCTCCCGAAGAAAATTTTGAAGAATTCAAGATTCATGTTCCGACTGTAATGACTCAAAATTGTTTTATTTGTGGGTACTAATTAACAATCCCAATCTGATTAAAATGATATCCTCCATCTGCTCCTTTGTTTCTATGTTGTAGAGACAATATGAAAACAAAGGAGCGGATCGGGGATCTTATTCTAATCAGACTGTAAAAAAGCCTTACTTAAGGGGGGGGGGGGGGGCACAACCATACTTCTTCCCCCTTTGAAAAGTGTGGGGGCATGCGCCCCGGCTGTACCTTCCCCATCTCCCTTGTACTGTATACGACATACTGCACTTTTGAACATTGCAATGGGGGATCCCCTTCTAACATATTAAATGAGATATAACTATTTTCACCGTGAGAAAATTTTTCTTGTAACTAACAATTTTATGACGGTTTAAAACGTAACTCGGTCAAAAAAAATGTAGTACGGAGAGAATATGGTAGTCTGGATCATCCCGACGTTTGTGTATACGCCGACTCCCCCACAAATCACAAACGTCGGGATGATCCAGACTATTCCATATGGATGCAATGATAATGTATATGGTGTGGGAAATTTGACTAGTCCACAAGGAAATAACGTGAATGTGATGGGACTCTTTCCCAATAACCAAATACGGAAACGCAGTCATGGACATCGTTCATATAAAAGACCAAGTATAAATGATGTCATGTTTGATTCACTTTTGCCTTACGTTAACAGACAATTATGTCCACATCATATTCGTACAAAACTTTACTCTGTTCCATTGAGAGTTTTACACACGTTATTTGAAGAAGCTATGGCTAGTCTATACTTGGATTTTTCAACACCTGAATATAGACTGAACTCTATGATTATGGATGTTGCCCATCACAGGCTCTTTACACCAGCACGGGTCATGGATGATATTCCTTCCAAATCATGCCGCCAATTCCTTAAGCTCCAATTTACAAACAAAGGAATAGATGCCGTCAACATAAGCAACATTCTTTGTCATAAAAGGGTTCAGTCGTGTATTCCAAGTTATTTCAAGTTCAAGTCTACACCCTGCATTTCCTACAGCTATACTTCTACTATTGCATCCAAACTTTTTAATTATAAACAAACTTTGCAGTGCCTAGATATAGACCATCTTATACGTAATCCACCAACGTGTTCTTCTTCTTCATCTTCCTTCAACTATAGTCCAGCTTGACATGTCATTACTGGTGATGTTGATATAGTTAAAAATGAGGACCTCAAATCACTTATTCTAAAAGGTCCTAAATACAGAGAACCTCGGTCTGTTAATTGGCGACAAAACTTCATCTCTATTATGAATTCTGTCGAAGATTATGCCAGACGATGGGCTAAATATGAAAAGTAAGAACTTGATACACTGTCAGAATGGGTTAAAAGCATAAGAGCAATATTAAAATCCCGCATTCGACATATGAAAACAAAAGTACGTACCATATATCCTTCTGTGTTTAGTAAACCAGAAGTGATAAAAGAATTAGAAAGGTTACATGAGGAATATGTTTTGGTTCCAGCTGACAAAGCTAGTAACAACATTGTCTTTGTTTGTATGGCTCATTATTACAACTGTATTTTCAACGAACTTCGCATTAATTCCACTTTTAGTAATCGTACATATACTCCAACTGCCCTTTCAAAAGACGAAATTCTTCAAAACCATGCTTCACTTTTAAACACATTTAATATCCCAGTCAATGGGTCAAATGAATATGAGTTACCGTACCTCTACTGGATTCCTAAATTACATAAAAACCTTTAAAAACAAAGATACATTGCTGGATTCAGTAAGTGCTCTACCAAGCCCCTATCTTTGCTCCTCACGAAAATATTAACAGCTGTGAAGGAGAAACTTCAAACTTACTTTGCAACTACATATGCCAGAAGTGGTGTTAATCAAATGTGAATTATATCGCAGAATTTTTCCCAAATCAGTAACATTAAAACCAATGACTTTTCAACACTATACACGATCATTCCTCACGATGAATTAAAGATTAGACTTGTTGACATCATAGACAGTTGCTTCTTCAACAAAAATGGAAAACGGAAATATTCATATCTAGTGATCAGTCATTAAAAAACTTACTTTGTTAAACACCACTCTGATTCCACGCACAAGTACTCTGAAGTTGAATAAAAAATGTGCTAGAGTTCCTCATTGACAATATCTTCGTGGTCTTTGGTGATCAGGTCTTCCAACAGTCTGTTGGAATTCCCATGGGCACGAATTGTGCTCCTTTGTTAGCTGATCTGTTTCTATATTCATACGAAGCAGAATGTATTCAAAACTTCTACGTGAGAAGAAAAAATCTCTCGCTGTGGCCTTCAATTCGACATTTCGACATATCGATGACGTTTTGTCTATTAAAGTAATTCCACCCTCCTGTGATGTCATCAGATTTTGCAAAATCAATGATTTATTTACATTTATGCGTGATAGGAACATACATTTTGTTTGAGTCTTTCCCGATAGTTATTTAAGGAAAATTGCAATTTTCTGACGGTGATAGATGATTCTGTTTATGTACGTCTTGTATCTTAAAAAGTGTGATGACATATGTATTTTATTTGATAATTTGTTAGTTTTAACTCTAATAAATGGAAATAGATACATTTCTCAAACTTGTATCAGATAAAACTTTGAGTATGGAGTTACCTTAACAATAATAATTTTCATTTATATGTCGATTTGATATATCCCTGTGAGCTCGAAATAAAGGACACCACAGAGTCGTCCACTTCTGCTTCATACTTAGATATTTTATTGAAAGTAGACATTAACGGCAAACTGACAACTCAACTGTATGAGAAATGGGATTATTTCAGCTTCTCCATCGTCAACTTTCCATATTTATGTAGCAATATTCCATTATCACCCGCATGTAAAACTTATACGGTACCAATTTTGATGCACCAGATGTGCATTTCGACAAATAATGTCTTCAGTGATGCCCAACCGAAATGTTTGAAATCCGAAATAACAATGAAGTTTTAGAGCTATTATAGGGAAAAACAGTGTGCCAAAAAAGTGGAGTCAAATTCGTCGAAGGATAAGAGCTATGCGTGAGGGAGATAATCCTTAATTTTGAACTGAATTTCTAAATTTAATAACTGCAATTAAGTATACATCCGTATTTTCAAGCTAATAACGAAGTACTTAGCTACTGGGCTGTAGAGACCCTCGGGGACTAACAGTCCACCAGCCGAGGCCTCGACCCAGGGGTCATAATGTAAAACTTATACGGTACCAATTTTGATGCAGCAGATGCGCATTTCGACAAATAATGTATCTTCATATGGTGTTTATATATCTCAACTGATTCGATATGCAAGAGCTTGTTCTGCGTATAGTCAGTTTTTAAATCGGGGTAAGCTACTGACAAAGAAGTTGATGGTACAGGGATTTCAACAGTCTCGATTAAAGTCAGCATTTCGCAAATTCTATGGTCGATATAACGATCTAGTTCGTCAATACAACCTATCATTGGGTCAAATGCTGTCTTACGTGTTTCATACCGATTGTTAAGCCGTTCTTGGCACACTGATTTTGACTACGGATAACTCCGTTTACCTGATCAAGATATGGGGCTCACGGCGGGTGTGACCGGTCGACAGGGGATGCTTACTCCTCCTAAGCCCCTGGTCCCGCCTCTGTTGTGTCCGGGGGTCCGTGTCTATTTTGTAATGCTTGTGGGAGTTATGAGATTGATCACTGTTCGTTATCTTCACCTTTCATACAGAATTCGTTGTTCAAAACACCATATTCATATTACAAATCGCATTTTCCTCTATGAACCAACCAATTTCAGCACGCGACACCATCCGTCCATATTGACTATGAACGGATATTATGAACTAGCTTAATGCACGCGACTGAGAGAGCGTAATGATTTAAAAAAAAAAAAAAAAATGTGTTGCAAAGATCTCGCAGGTCACACCTCGGATTAAGATTGTGATCTTACTTTGATTATCATCCCGATCTTATGGTCTCCTAATACGCTATGCAAGAGTTCACTGGAGTTAATTATAATTCAAGTGATCAGCACAAAGAGGATGGCGCATCAAGGCGAATAAGAGACTGTAGTGATGTGAAAACAATCATATCATTTCTTGTCGAACGAGATCCTTTCGTTGAGGACATTAGCTTACGTAACATAGAAACAGGTGTAACGGCTGATTCACGTGTAAATGTTGACAATTCCAGAGAGCTGGGCATCAAAATATTATCATCTATGGATGGCAAAAAGATAATCGAATTTTCATTCAAAAAGAAGGACCAATCTATCATTTTAATCGCCAAGTCAGCAATCAAAGTTGATGATGATGTTATTACTGTAAATTCCCAGCTTTTGTTTCAGCGTTTCCTTGCTGCTGCAAATAACATTGGCGAAAATCAAGAAGAAATATTTACATATGAACTCCGTAGTCATCCGAGTTCAATCTTTGATTCTAGTGGACTGATGAGAATTCCACAGAAGTCAGCATTTGGAGATGCAGTCTGGAGTAAAGGTGACTGTTCTGCTGTTCATATACCAGAGACAAATGTGCACTATGTCATTGATGGTGTGTCTTTGTTGCATCGAATTCAGTGGACAAATGGACAGTCCTTTGGTGACATATGTCAGACATATATTGACTTCATTGTTTACAATTACAATACTGATGTTACTATCGTGTTTGATGGTTACATTGCAGGTCCAAACACAAAAGATTCAACACACCAGCGACACACAAAAGAAATTATAGGTACAATTGATGTGAAATTTTAATTGACAGGTCCGAAATCTTCCACACTAGTCTGAATTTCACTGCTGTCATAGGCGAGAAACGACTCCGTGACCTGGACCGGTAAATGTCCTAGTAAAAATAAACAAGTGAAATCAAGAGAACGATGACGTATATCTTTATTTTTTTAAGAACCTGTGACTTGAAATTTGGCATGCAAGTAGTTAAAACATTAATCTATGCAAGGAGATCGGCAAATTACGCATAGCGTACCTAATTTAAGATTTTTTAGGCATTTGAAGCGAGAGGTTAGTTTTTTATCTGGGTCAGAGTTCGACCCCTTTCTATATTTATGGTATCACAGGGTTCGGGCCCAAAACGGGCTTAGCCCCTGTGGTACTGCATATATACTGGTAAGTCAATTTTATCCTCTAAAATGCTAGTTTGTTTCAGACATGTGCTAATTTTTGACCACTAATTACATTTTCATACGAAAAAAAATATGACTTTGTATAAAAGCTAATTAGGCCTAATGAAGTTCAACGTTATACAATATTCTATGTATACTATCCTTATTATGTCTGATTCTTACAGACATCGGTTCCAAAGCATCTAAAACCAAGTGATCATATATAATCAAAGAACTACAATTTGAAAAATATAAAATATTGGAGTCTAACTTCTCTCCAAAACAAAAATATCTTATCAATATGTAAGCCCTCGCTAACAACAAACAAAAAGGTATGGAAAGCAGTTTTTGCCATTAGTTGATCATGTTTAGCGTTAAATGTCGCAAAAACATAAGAACAACAAAAACGTATCTCTTATCAATTTTAATATTTCTTCAAACGTTTATATCGTCGACTGCCCTATTTCAGTGACTGACCAGAATCGGTGACCTTTTGTTTACGTGTGTGCGTTGTCGTTTCCGGGTGTAGATTGCGTCATCAATTTCGTCGTAGTGTTTGCAAACATATATAGCGTACGTCTTCAATTTTTTTTCCGAAAATGAACTATTTGAAGGAGAGTATGCAAAAAATCCACACGAGCACCCCAAAAATAAGCCCATTTACTTATTACTTTTTCAAGCCAACCATCAAATTAATATTAAAGTATACCAAAAGTCTAGAACTCTACACTATGTTATTTCATTCATTGACATTTAGTTGCACATTCCTCCTGTATATACGTTTTAACAGTTACAAACTTTTGGCAAACCTATATTAACAATGATCACCGAAATAGGTGACGTCACTGTTTTAGGACCACAAAGTGACATGCTTTTTGTTAGGAAAATATGTTCAATTAATGTACCAATGAATTTGAAATTTTTGGATGAAAGTAAAGGACTTTAATTACTTTAAAGGTAGGTATGTAATTTATTTATTTAATCCAAGTGATTAATGAGAAAATCGCGGTTTATCACTAAGGTCACCGAAACTGGTCAGTCGACGATATAATGATTGGTATTTTGTTTGTTTGTAGTTGTAGGTTAAATACCACTTGTAATGATTCTTTAACGTGCCAACGTCTGTCGCGACACGGGATCTCCATTTTTAAGGTCATATTCGAAAGTCACGTGATTTTCACTTCGAAATGTCGAGCGTTTGGTGAAAGAGTAATCGCATCTTAGGTTTGATGCAGCCATGACACGAGCGGCCTTGAACTTAGCTTCTGATTGTACATACATGAGAATAATTTCCAGCTGATTTAGTAAAATCAAATGTTTTTCAAGCATTGGGTATTTGTCCCTCACAAGTGAATTGCATCGACTTTTTAATTTTCAGGTAGTGAATGAACACTTGAATTTGCAATACATCTCTTGGTGATAGTCAATATATTGTGAACAGGACCAGTGCCGTCAGAAATGACTCCATTGTCTCGAAAATTCGTTTTTACAAAGACCTAGGAATTTCAACTTTCGAAAAACTTTTCTTAATTTGTGTAGCTCGTTTTGAACTATTGTAGTGTAGTATGGGGTCTCCGAAACTACCACAACATTGAGATGGTTCAGAATCGCGAACTTCGTCATTATCACAAATTCTCCACACGCAGCCTATATGTATGTCACTATAATTACTGACTTACTGTAACAATGCGTGGCAAAAGAGTGCATCAAAAATGTCGCCGTGACTACACTAATCCGAACACAATAATATATTAAAAAAAAAAAAAAAAAAGGAAATTTGGTGTCTAAATCTACAAGTCTTAGTCATGAATGATCAAGTCGCGGTCTTCGCTGAACACCTACTTTTTACTTCAACAAGAACTGTATATTTTGTGCAGATTTGCTGATAGGAAACGTGGCGTTAATAATAATAATAATGGTTGGTTTTATATAGCGCCTTATCCAGCGTATGCTGCTCAAAGCGCTTTACAATAATCAATGTACACTATTACCCCGGCAGACCTTATATCAATCTAGAACTTTCTCAGCCTCCTAGGAAGCATACAGTGCAAGCTGCCATTACAAGCGCTAGAGCACTAACATTCTAACAATATCTTTCACTGTCTATAGCCAGGTACCCCTTTTTACACTTGGGTGGAGTGAGGAAATTCATGTAAAGTGCCTTTTCCAAGGACACAACGTCAGCCCTGCCGCGGCCAGGACTCGAACCCACGACCTTTCGGTCGAGAGTCTGACGGCCTAACCACTACCATTCTTAATGGCTTTTCTATCCGAACTGTAGATTTCTCAAAGAAACTTATAGATATTTGTAGAGAAAGAAATGAGGAATGGTCAAAAACAATACCCTCGTCCCGGCTAATTTGATGCACCCGATTCAATTTATCACTAAACATGTAGCGTGAATTTTCTAACTTGTAAGCAAATCTCTACACCCTAAGCAAGTTTTTTTTTCCAAGGTCACGAAAAGTAGGTCAATCATCAAGGTTACAATGTCAAAATGTTTGGTACCATCTAAAGGTTTTGTCACAAAAAATACACATATTAAATATGAAAATACTGTCATTTACCATTCAAATGTTATGGCCAAATTTAAACATTTTGCGGACTGACAAACAAACGAACAGAGCAAACACGATTACGGGATCATACACAGGGGCGGATCCAGTAATTGCGGTTAGGCGGGGAGGAGGGGGGGGGGGGGGGCGCAAGTTTATGAGGCAGGAGGTCTGGGGGCCACCTTGAACTCCTGCATGGATTTTACAGATTTCATAGGGCTTGAAATATGTCTCCTAAGTAGTTATTTTTACTATTTTCTGTCATTTAGGATAAAAGTGAAATTAATAAAATGACGCAAATTTTAAGGGGGTTTTTTGGGGGTGGGGGGGGGTGTGGGGGGTGCAAGTTCTCCCAATAAAAGTAATTAAATAAATCAAAACATTTTGTCATTTATTTCTCCGAGAGTGGAAGAAATTATTGCTTCTTTTATTGTTTACAATTTTCTAAAGAAAAGGCCATGATTTATCTTAATTTTGAAGGGGGGGGGGGGGGGGGGCTGCGCCCCTTAGATAAGTAAGTAAGTAAGTAATTTTTATTTAAAGTCGGAACTATATACAGGTAACAATAAACATGAGCTAAGAGCTCTTTAACTGACTATATAGCATAAAAACACAAAGCATTAATGATATATAATTGCATGCATAGACATAAAAACAGAAATTTGAAATAAAACAGGACGCATACATGTATACAGACATCACAAGTCATGCATATATATACACAGGGACTAGCTATATTAAGATGCACAGCACTGAAAACAGTTTGCAACACAAACATAAAAATATGGATATATACATAGACTAAATAAATATGCATACCTAAGAGACAGAGCGGAGTAAATATAATACAGTTAAATTTGTACATGTAAGCTTAGAAGCATAGTTAGAAGTTAGATCAAAACTTTAAGATTTAGGCAGGAGAGGCTGGAATCTGCATGAACTGCATTTACAATTTAATTCCCCACACCAATTTTGAATATAATTTGAGAATAGATTATATGATGTAATATTTCTTGCTTCGTTTGGCAAAGAGTTCCAGAGCTTTGCTACCTCATATCTAAAAGATTTAATCCCGTACCTGGTTGTTCTAGGTCTTGGTACTCCGCTGTATTTGAATATCTAAAATTGTATGAATGGTTTTTTATAACAACTAGATCTTGTAAAAAAAAAAAAGGTGGGGACATTTTGTTGATAATTTTAAAAGTTTCTAAAGCTATTGTTCGCATTCTTCTGGTTTTTAGTGAAGGCAATTTAGATTGTTTTCATAGGTTTTCGTAAGTACTTTTATAATCACCATAGATAAACCTCAGAGCTCTTTCCTGAATCTTTTCAATTTTGCGGGTGTTTTGTTCAGTGCAGAAGTGCCATGTCAACGGGCAATAACTAAATTTTGACATAATAAATGAATGATATATGGTTAATTTACCTAATTTGCTAAGATGTTTGCCTATATTCGTTTAAGAACATTTAATTGCCTTGCTGCCTTTTTACAAATATTGGTAATATGTGTGTTGAAAGAAAGTTTAAAATCAGTTGTAATGCCCAACAATTTTATTTCTTCATCACATGAAATTTTTATCCCATCTAAATCAAAAACTATGTTTTCATTGTGTGTTTTGTTTCCAACAGAGATAGCTTGGAATTTTTCTGGATTTGCCTGCATTTTGTTTGATTTAAACCATTTAATCAGAGATCTACTATCATCTTGAAGTGCTGCTATTACATGATTTAAAGATTTGTCTGATTTTGATAAAGTATTGTCATCTGCATAGTTGTAGAGATTACATTTATTTACAAAGTGAAAGAGGTCATTGATAAAGATGTTAAAGAGTAAGGGGCCGAGGATAGACCCTTGTGGCACACCTTTGATTATATTTGACATGATGCTGGTGTGTTCCCCTACTTTAACACACTGTTTTCTACATGAGAGATAGCTACTTAACATCTCTTGTGCTGCTTTTGAGAGACCATATGCTTTTAGTTTAAGAAGAAGTAGTTCATGAGGAAGGCAGTCAAAGGCTTTAGAAAGGTCCATTAAAATTGCTGCTGTGTACTCGTTTTTATTCAATGCCTGTTTCCAATCTTCAATTACTCTTAATAAAGTTGACTGACATCCAACACTTGACCGAAAAGCTGCCAAAAAAGGATTGAAAATTTTTTTAAAAAACATTGTTAACTGATTTTCAATTGCTCTTTCAAAAACTTTTAAGATTGCAGGAAGAACACTAACAGGTCTATAGTTGCCTTTCTCTAATGAACTATTCTTCTTGTGTAATGGTGTCACTTGTGCTATCTTAAGCTGGTATGGGAAAGTTGATGTTGATAGGGACATGTTAATTAGTTGACTTAGAGATTTGCTGATAACTGGTAAAGCGATGTGTAAGAGTTTTGGAGAAATTCCATCAATACCAGTGGCTTTTTTTATATTTATTTTCTTTATACTTTTTGTTACAAAGTTTTCAGTGATAGCTTTAAAGGAAAATGGATGTTGTTGTGGTCATTCTGTTTTATTTGCTTTTATTGCCTGTATACTTGGGTGATTTTCATCTACTTGTTCTGCATTCCCAATATTTTTAGCAACATTTATGAAAAAGTCATTAAAAATTTCACATACTTCTTTCTGGCTGTTTACAAGCGTGTTATTTTCCGAGAGAATTAAGTTTTTCTGTGTGGTGCATCCTTTGTTTGTTAAAAATGGTTTTATAGTTGGCCAAAAGTCTTTTGATTTTGGGCCTCCAGCACATCTTTTAATGAAGTATTGATTTATAGACTTATTTTTGAGGGTGGTTACATAGTTTCTTTGTTTTCTGTACTTTTCCCAATTTTCAGAGGAGTTTATGGAATGGTACTTGTTAAACAACATTTTTTCTTGTATATTGCCTTCCTAAGTTCTTTATTCATGTATGGGACTTGTTTTGTTTGGATTTTTCTTGATTGCAGTGGGGCATGTTTGTTAGCTACATCTAGAAAGCAGTTGCTAAAATCATTATAAGACTTGTTTACATCTTTGCCATCACACAATAAGCATAATTTGGTTTCTAATTACCCTGCAATTTTTTCAGCATCAAAATGTTTAAAACTTCTACATATCTGTGTTCTGCTTGTCTCTCTAATATGGTTATGTCAACCTGAACAGATATAAAAGTGTGGCAGTCACTAATTCCTGAATCAAAATTACATACTTTGCCTGTGTTTGAATTTTCGTTGGTGATTATGACATCTAGTAGGGATGGTTTACCAATTTTGGTAAAGCATGTTGCCTTTTTCACTAAGTTCTTAGCACCATGAGTATCACATATATCAGACAATATTAAGCTTTTTTGTTTGTCAAGCATGTTGATATTTAAATCGCCAATAACGATGTAGTTGTCATATCAGTCTGATTAAAACCAGCCCCCCTTCTCCTATCGTCGTCTGATTAAAACCAGCTCCCCCTCCCCTTCTCCTATCGTCGTCAGGTAAAACCAGCCCCCCTGAAGGGGGGACGACAGGAGAAGGGGGGCTGGTTTTAATCAGACTGTTGTCATATCTACTTATAATTCTATCTAAAGTCTTGCTAAAATCGTTACCTCTATTCCCACGGATTCTATGTCTTTAAATTCAAAGGTAGGCTTACGATCTCCAGCCAGATACACTCATGATTTTAAAATCTCAAACTGTTAAATAATTTTTATGAATTAATTATCACTTCTTTAACTGTCTCATATAAATAGTATCTCATTTTGTGCCAGAATCAATGTTTACGAGTTTCATATTAACTCTTCTCATTTTCATCGATTTTTCTTCCAAAATAAGGCTTTACGCCTCATAAAAAATCATTCATTTGAAATTTTGGTATGAATAAAGTAGTTTGTGAATGTTAACACCGTTCCCGATGATTATAGCAATTGTGTTTCTTTTATTTCTTTCATGTGTGAAGATAAATGATAAATCCCGGTTTTCGGTTATTTTTTATCAAAATGTACGATTTTACCCCCAAAATACACGTTTCCTCTTTGTTTTGTGCTCTCGATTTTTTATATACGCTAGAGCATCCCTTGACTCACCGTTTGAAAACAAAAACATTTCTGTTGCAATTAGTTTGAGGTTATACGCTATATTTTTGGCTAGAATGACTGGACTAATACCGGAAGAAAGCCAATCTATTTAGCGTGGTGCGAATGATTGTTTGCATGTTTCAGAGTGGTATGTCAGAGTATATTTAACTGGTTGTGTGCGTCAGTGTTCAATTAACCGTGTGTGTCAGAGTGTTCATTTGCTTGTGTGTGTCAGAGTGTTCAATTGCTTGTGTGTAAAGGAAAGTGTTCAACTGATCGTGTGTAAAGGAAAGTGTTCAATTGACCGTGTGTAAAGGAAAGTGTTCAATTGACCGTGTGTAAAGGAAAGTGTTCAATTGCTTGTATGTAAAGGAAAGTGTTCAATTGACCGTGTGTAAAGGAAAGTGTTCAATTAACCGTGTGTAAAGGAAAGTGTTCACTTGATAAGCAAAAATTCAAGGAGTGAATAAAATTATATTTCAGAAATTTCGACCGTAGCACTGTCTTCTATGTTGTTTTTATAGTACCAGATAGTAAATTTTCGTACTAAAATACCAATAACTGTAGAAGTGTTCAGTTTCAGGTGGGAAGTTAACGTGTTCATTTGACACGCGGTGTGTGTGTGTGTGTGCGTGTGTGATTCTGCCATATTGGGGACCTGCTACAGATACGCAAGTCTTAAAATGGGGGCCTCAAAAAGTTTGGGGACTTGACTAAGGTCCCCAATCTTTTTTATCGTTCAAAACAAATAAATAGCATGTCTACTATCTAGAAAAATAAAAATAATAATGTGTCCCACTTTCGGGGTTTCATCAAACACATGATTACACAGATACTGTGTGGATTAAAGTTGCCATCTTCGTTTACGCACCTCTGACGATACACACATGTTATATGCGCATGTGCTTGTGTAAAGAAAACGGAAGTATAAATGTTTTGAGGCGGGAGTCAACAAACATGACAAAAAGAAGACGCAGAAAGGCTGGGCAGGAAATTTTGGATTCTTTCAATAAGGATTCTTTCTATATCAAAGAAACGCTGGAAAAGGGTATGTTTTGTTACTTGTTTGATGAAATTTGATGTGAAGAATCTTATATCTTATTCTAAAGTGCAAGTGGGGGGGGGGGGGGGGGGGGGTCATTGACGATTGCTGCATATTAGAAATTCAACTGAAATGAAAAGACAGACATATTAGTTAATATTTTTTCCTTCAAATAGTACACAATCAGGGTTCCAAATTACCGCTCGCCCACTCGCATTGGCGACTAAACTTTGCTTGTGGGCACCCAAAATTTCCGTTCTCGTCGCCCACTTGGCGACCGTAATTGTCCGATCAACATTTTTCTTTCCGACCGATTCGAGTCCTATTATAATTGAAGTTCAATTTCCGGTTGAGGTTTTGTCACTTGGTGAGACATTCATGATTCCTGGGGTATCAAACCTTCCAAAATGTATTTAAACCAGCAGTTGAACAACGCAAGAGTTACTTCAAACGAAAAGAAAGCGTCTGCTTTTAACCAAAGTGGAAAGAAGGGGAGGATATGGCTCGATGACGGCGAAAAGGGGATGACGTGCTGTGTGTACAAAACATGACACGAATAGTCCAATCGTTGTGACAGCTTGTCCAAGTTATAAAGTTGACAGCATCGTAAAGCTGAGAAATTTTGAAATAACATAAAAGTCTGAAGAAATGCGAGTTAAAATCAGACGCAGCAAAGATCATAAAAGTCCATGAACTCTGATATTTTTGCTAGGTTGACGAAATGAGAGTGGAAATGAGAGAGGTATTTGAAAGAATTACGGAGAAGGAAACAGAATTCAAATATTGATATTTTAATTTTTTAAATAAATTGCAATGTGACTTGATGTTTCTTTTTCTTGTAAAAAAAACACCATGTTATTCAATTTCATGTTATGTGTGGGCTACTAAAATTCCATGTGGGCTAACATAATTTCTTATTCAGGGGCCCACTTGGCCCCTAAGGTATTCAGTCGAATTTGGAACCCTGCACAATGTATATTACGCTGCCCGGGTAGGTACATTAATTGTAAACCTGAATAAGAGAGACAGTCAACAACATTAATTGTAAACCTGAATAAGAGAGACAGTCAACAACATTAATTGTAAACCTGAACAAGAGAGACAGTCAACAATATTAATTGTACACCTGAATAAGAGAGACAGTCAACAATATTAATTGTACACCTGAATAAGAGAGACAGTCAACAATATTAATTGTACACCTGAATAAGAGAGACAGTCAACAATATTAATTGTACACCTGAATAAGAGAGAATGTCAACAATATTAATTGTAAACCTGAATAAGAGAGAATGTCAACAATATTAATTGTAAACCTGAATAAGAGAGACAGTCAACAATATTAATTGTAAACCTGAATAAGAGAGACAGTCAACAATATTAATTGTAAACCTGAATAAGAGAGACAGTCAACAACATTAATTGTAAACCTGAACAAGAGAGACAGTCAACAACATTAATTGTAAACCTCAATAGGAGAGACAGTCAACAACATTAATTGTATACCTCAATAGGAGAGACAGTCAACAATATTAATTGTACACCTGAATAAGAGAGAATGTCAACAATATTAATTGTAAACCTGAACAAGAGAGACAGTCAACAACATTAATTGTAAACCTCAATAGGAGAGACAGTCAACAACATTAATTGTATACCTCAATAGGAGAGACAGTCAACAACATTAATTGTATACCTCAATAGGAGAGACAGTCAACAATATTAATTGTATACCTCAATAGGAGAGACAGTCAACAATATTAATTGTATACCTCAATAGGAGAGACAGTCAACAATATTAATTGTATACCTCAATAGGAGAGACAGTCAACAATATTAATTGTATACCAGAATAAGAGAGACAGTCAATAATATCAATTGGGAGAGGGAGATTAACAGTGGTAGATCCAGTCAATTTTCAAGAGGGGGGGGGGGGGTGACCCAAAATACCGTGTGTGTGTGTGTGTCTGTGTGTGTGTGTGTGTCTGTGTGTGTGTGTGTGTCTGTGTGTGTGTAAGTGAGAGGTTTTTGTAAAACAAAATTAGGGGACACCTAACACGGATATAGGGGAAATATTGCGTAACCTTAGAAACAACTTATTACAACGGAACGAATAACACCCTCCCCCCCCAAAAAAAAAAAACGTTTTATCTAAGTGCATTTAACACCTAAATCGTGCATTTTCATGAACAAAACTATATGCAGCATAAATTTTGAATTACATAAGAGTCAACGATGATTTAAATGTACTTCTTTCTTCACAGGCGAGAATTCATTAAATCAGCAAATGTTGTTAAAGACTACGTGTTGTGCAATATCATCATTTAGCGAAATTTGTAAAATCTGAAAACCCACGTTGACAATACAAAATGGAATATGAGTATAAAGGCAAAATAAAAGACATGATACCATCTATTATCATTAATTTGATATCAAATGTTCACTTAATTTGTAACGAAATAACGCTGTGTTTCAGCTTATATATACCTAAAAACGATATTTCAATATCTGTATGGTTTGAACTGTGTTGCGAATTTGAAATTGAAATTGGATTTAATTAAAATGAAAAGCCCTGAAAGAATGAATCATAGAGGATGTATTAAGCAAGATTTGCTGTTTTGATATTAACCAATAAATTGACGGTTATTGACTTGTTTTATTAAGACAACATTCATCTCATTCTTTATTATTGTGAAAATTAGAGTTATAAAAATGTGATAATGTGTTATTTTGAAGTGTTTTAAAACTTGAAATAATCTAAACTTAGGTATTAATATACCAATGAAATACTTGTAAATAAATAAAGAAAATTAAATTAAATACTTTCAAATTAAACTACATGTACATATTACTAACCAGCACTGCATTTTTCGCAATCTCTCACCAGAGGGCGTATTACGCTGCGCTACAACACCTCTGTCAACGTCTAAATGTCAAGATTCTTGGCAAAACTTACCTATACCTATAGCATCATGGATAATAATTTTATAAGTTTAAGTTTTAAATCTTAAAGTAGGTTCACAAAAACAACGAATTCCATGATTATACTAGTATTATTGAATGAATGAATATTTATATAAACCTTCTAATTCGCTCAGGTGTCTCATATTTACCATCTTCTGATTTTAAAAAATTCAAAGCAGTGTTTGATTTGCTCAAATATTATCATTACAGTTCGATATGCTAAGTTAGTTTTTGTACATTTTGATATAACTTTTTAGACGTTGACAAAGGTATTAGTGGAGCTTAGCGGGAACGATAACTCTGGGTAGAGATTGCATTTTTCGGTTACTCATGTATAATCAGAGTTATCTTTCTTTAGAATAAGAGTTGTCTTTATTGTTTTATTCATTTAAAACTAGCATAGTCAGAAAACTAGTTTAGAGGTCAGTTGTATTTGACTGGTCACTGTAAGTATCCATTGGAATTTTATTGTAAGGTCTAGGAGGTCAAAGTTCTGTAGAGTTTTATTCTGTAAATTTAAATCACTTTGAAGTTAGCAGTCATAGAAATTGCTAGTGCCACATAGTTGTCCATTATTTAAGAATTGGAGAAAATTGGACAATCTATTGAAGACCTTGAAAGGAGGTCCTTTCTTTAATAATTTCCATGAACAATTCTACAATATGAATGTAAGCTGGAAAATGGTGAGTTATCGTTATACACTGTACATGTATGTAAGAGAGAGAGAGAGAGGGAGAGAGAGAGAGAGAGAGAGAGAGAGTATAGTGATCAAATATAAATGTATCAGCAGTGTTTAAAGTAAATTACACTGATATAACTATTAATGCTATGTATCGGTAGATATGATACTATCAGCCTTGATGTAAGACATTATTATATATGTTTACATAAAGAGTGAATGTGTGTATTACTATACACAGGTCTGATGTGTTGTAAATACACTATGGACATGGTTCCAATTCTTTCTTTTGCCTGAATCCACACTTCGGTAACTATTTTAGTTATCGCTTATTATATTGTATACATGTATTACATTTTTGTAGTATTAGATATATATACTCATGATTTTTGCTTGAGTGAAATAGAAGTTATTTCTATTACATAGTACAGATTAATTCAGAGTAATGCAATTATATTATCCCCTATGATAAATGTAAGATATTGACACAGGCTGTCGAGGGCGGTCTTGAATGCCTTGACAGTTTTAACGCACACTACATGGTCTTCACGCTTGTTCCATCTGGTTATGATGTCCATAAAGAATGAAGATTTTTTACTGTTTTCTGTTGGCTGTAGTTGTTTCTAAGCACTTGCTGTTGTTTTTAACTTAGTTTGAAAGAATGTTTGTATTTACATAGTCTCCGAAATTTTTAATTTAATTTGTTTTCTTGTTTTGCCTTGTTCACTAAGTTTTGTAGTGGTAGCCCCGGTACCGGTATATATTATATATTCATCTTCAAGATCACAAATATAGAACCTAACGAAAAAATCAATTAATTGGGTCTGTGCCTACATTAAATTCATCACGGTTACAAAATTATGGATTTCAATATCTGTTTTCATCGAAAAAGTGCACTTAAAATTTAGAAATTTATCTCGAACTTTAAATCAATACCGACAATTGTATGGCGTAGGAAGAAACTGGCAGGCACCCATTGTCAATTAATCTTAAATTATATAAGAATGGTTTTGTACTGCACAAAAAATTCAACAGGCCATGAAAATAATTGTTCTTTCTACGTGCTTTCTTTGATGGGTCATTTATAAACCCATGGATAAAATGTATACAAGATATACTTAATTCTTGTGATTTGATTTGATTTGATTTTTGATGTTTTTCGCCACATTCAACAATTTTTCAGTTATATAGTGGCGCCCAGTTTTGTTTTTGTTTTTTTTGTTTTTTGGTGGAAGAGAGAACCCAGATACAACGTACCTGGGAAGAGACTACCGACCTTCCGAAATTAAACTGGGAAACTTTCTCACTTATCGGCGCGAGCAGGATTCGAACCCGCGTAATTCTTGTGGATCCATATTGTCTTACCCCCGGTATGTTGTTTATAGATAAATAAAGCATTTCCTAGCTTTTTAAAATTGCCTTTTTTTATGCCCCCTTTGAAAAAGAGGGGGCATATTGTTTTGCACCTGTCGGTCGGTCGGTCGGTCTGTCGGTCGGTCGGTCTGTAGACCATGTGTTGTCCGCTCAATATCTTGAGAACCATTCACTTGATGATAATGATATTTCATATGTGGATTAGTTATGAGTAGAAGAGGATCCCTGTTGTTTTTTAGGTCAAAAGGTCAAAGGTCAAGGGTCAATCTACTCTGGATATAGGAATATAATGTCCGCTCAATATCTTGAGAACCCTTTGCTTGAAAGACATCAAACTTGGTACACTGGTACATCCTAAGGAGTAGATGACCCCCATTGATTTTGAGGTCATATGGTCAAAGGTCAAGGGTCAAACTGGGCATAGGAATATACTGACCATTCAATGTCTAGAGAACCCTTTGCTTGACAGACATCAAACTTGGTACGCCAGTACATCTTCAGAAGAAGATGACCCCTATTGATTTTGAGGTCACATGGTCAAAGGTCAAGGGTCAAACTGGACATAGGAATATACTGTCCGTTCAATATCTTGAGAACCCTTTGCTTGACAGACATCAAACTTGATACACTGGTACATCTTCAAGAGAAGATGACCCCTATTGATTTTGAGGTCACATGGTCAAAGGTCAAGGGTCAAACTTGACATGGGAATATACTGTCTGCTCAGTATCTTGTGAACCCTTTTCTTGACAGACATCAAACTTGGTACACTGATACGTCTTCAGGAGAAGACGACCACTATTGATTTTGAGGTCACATGGTCAAAGGTCAAGGGTCACACTAGACAGGAATATACTGTCCGTTCAATATCTTGAGAACCCTTCGCTTGACAGACATCAAACTTGGTACACTGGTACATCTTCTTGAGAAAATTACCCCTATTTATTTTGAGGTCACATGTTTAAAGGTCAAGGGTCAAACTGGACATAGGAATATACTGTCCGTTCAATATCTTGAGAACCCTTTGCTTGACAGACATTAAACTTGGTACACTGGTACATCTTCAGGAGAAGATGACACCTATTGATTTTGAGGTCGTGTGGTCAAAGGTCAAGGGTTAAACTGTACATAGGAATATACTGTCCGCTCAATATCTTAAGAACCCTTTGCTTGACAGACATCAAACTTGGTACGCCAGTACATCTTCAGGAGAAGATGACTACTAATTATTTTAAGGTCACATGGTCAAAAGTCAAGGGTCAAATTGGACATAGGAATATACTGTCCGTTCAATATCTTGAGAACCCTTTAGTTGACAGACATCAAACTTGGTACACTGGTACATCTTCAGGAGTTGATGACCCCTATTGATTTTTAGGTCACATGGTCAATCCACTCTTGACATAGGAAGATATTGTCTGCTCAATATTTTGAATTGATGATACTACTCTCAATTAAATGATGTGTGTGTTTATAACCCTTTTCAATTTTGCACCATGGGGGGGGGGGGGGGGGGGGGGCATATGTGTTTTACAAACATCTCTTGTTAAATTAATTTTGTACAAGAATAGAGTAGTGTTATCAATAGACAATCTACATGTATATTAATTACAGAATTTTTCAAACAAATTTTGATTTCAAACATTATCTGTTGAATCATCGTCGCAAGCCACGCCTATTGTCTCCGTTTACACTAGGGTAGGTAGTAACTGTGGCTAGCGACGATGCTGTTGAATATGCCAATTCAATTCAATTTATTGAATCTCATTACTATTATACAATGATATACAGAGATATAAAAGAAACAAAGAGTTGTAACATGCACATTAGAAAATAATACATGTGTGAAATAGAGTATATACTTATGAGGTAAAAACAATCGTGTTATGAAGTATGGACATTTTAAGTAGAGGGGAGACATTTACAGTTTTCATTAAAACAATATTTGTTGTTAGACATAATTTGTTTGAAAGAAAAGGCATTTTTAATTCTTATTTATTTAGGTGAGACACATTTCATTCTTTGTTATTGTGTTGAATTATTGTTATGCACATAATGAAATTTCTCTCCAATCTCTTGTAGATTCCTTGGTATATTAGTCCAACGTCCTCTTTCAATCACTAGGTGGCGGTTAGATGTAGGGAATCTACAAAAGATTTTCAATTTTCAGTTCTCTATAGATTCTATAGTTTAATGCTTTTGGTGAAATTTGAAGCGTAGAATACCAATTTTGTTTCTGATTAAAATCAGACTTATGACATAACTCGACTAGGGGTCACGTTCATGTGAACTTTATGTTAGCCAATCAGCACGTCGCCTCTGAAATCGTCGGTGTTCACAGATCAAATAAAATGGCTGCGAACACATCGCAGCTAGATGTGACGTCACAATGCATCGTTTACGTTGACTGGCGTTATATTCCTCGCGTTATTTAAGTAAACCATCTTGAAAACTATTCAAATCGTACCCATCCGTATTCATGCATAAATCGCGAATCACAGTTAATTCAATTTGGGTGTATTTTATATCGTACGTTTTGTTGTTTGTATGAACGGAATAGATTAAGCATTATTGCCAAAGTTTGAAATTCCTTATGCAAGGTGAAGATAACGAACAGTGATCAATCTCATAACTCCTACAAGCAATGCAAAATAGATAGTTGGGCAAACACGGACCCCTGGACACACCAGAGGCGGGATCAGGTGCCTAGGAGGAGTAAACATCCCCTGTTGACCGGTCACACCCGCCGTGAGCCCCATATCTTGATCAGGTAAACGGAGTTATCCGCAGTCAAAATCAGTGTGCCAAGAACGGCTTAACAATCGGTATGAAACACGTCAGACAGCATTTGACCCAATGCGAGGTTGTATTGACGAACTAGATCGTTATAACGACCATAGAATTTACGAAATGCTGACTTCAATCGAGACTGTTGAAATCCCTGTACCATCAACTTGTTTGTCAGTAGCTTACCTCGATTTAAAAACTTACTATACCCAGAACAAGCTCTTGCATATCGAATCAGTTGAGATATATAAACACCATATGCAGGTGATAATGGAATATTGCTACATAAATGTGGGAAGTTGACGATGGAGAAGCTGAAATCATCCCGTTTGTCATACAGTTGAGTTGCTAGTTTGTCGATAATGTCTACTTTCAATAAAATATCTAAGTATGAAGCAGAAGTGGACGAACCTGTGGTGTCCTTTATTTCGAGCTCACAGGGATATATCAAATCGACAGATGAATGAAAGCTATCATTGTTAATAGACAAAACGTCATCGATATATCTAAAAGTCGAATTGAAGGTCACAGCGAGAGATTTTTTCTTCTCACGTAGAAGTTTTTGAATAAATTCTGCTTCATATGAATATAAAAACAGGTCAGCTAACAAAGGAGCACAATTCGTGCCCATGGGAATTCCAACAGACTGTTGGAAGACCTGATCACCAAAGACCACGAAGATATTGTCAATGAGGAACTCCAGCATATTTTTTATTTCAACTTCAGAATACTTGTGCGTGGAATCAGAGTGGTGTTTAACAAAGTAAGTTTTTGTGAGAATATATAATTTATAGTGTGGAACAAATTTTGTGGGAGAGAGTTTTCTGCAGCTTGTTTACGAATTGTCGGGAACCGCCTAAATAACCATCATTGTCTGTATGACACAATCTGACTGGCTGCTAGTTCTCATGAATATTCCAAGCGAAAGGGCATGCGGACATGACCCCCTATGGGGTTATGTCAGATCCTATTGTAGCGATTGTAAACGTATCTTAAGATCTGATTTTAATTAGATTGATTTTGTTTCAAATGATCAATTACTGTTAGTTTGATGTTCGCGTGTAGCCACCTTGCATTACATGGGGTTTGATAAAGCCAAATGTCAGAGAGTCCACAAGAGTTTAAAAAAACTTTAAGTATTTTCAATCCAATCAGTTTTCCCTTTTATATCTTAATTTATGACAATTTCCAATTTATAAAATGAATTTGCAATCTTTGCTTCTTTTCCATTAATTAGATTTGACCAACAGCTAGGATATAATGCGCGTTTTAATTTGAATTTCCATGGGGTACCGATCAAGTTCACCATATGTCACGAAATCTGGAGTTGGTTGTTTTGAATATAGTAAAAGCTTGCAAAACTTGAGATGAACTCTTTCTATAATTGCATCATTGTAACATTTCCAGACTTCACATCCGTATAACAATATAGGTTGTACAATTTTATTGAATAAATCAAGTTGGCACTGTACTGATAGATTATGTAATCTTCTCTCTTTTAAAACTTCATTTAATGCTTTTGTTGCTTTTCCAGCTTTTCTCTATTTTGCAACATTTAGTTAATGTTATTTCCAAATAATTTGAATTTCTAACTATTTCCATTAAACTATCATCATATATAAACTACAAATGTTCTTATAAATCCATTTACAATAGTAGAAGTATAGCTGTAGGAAATACATCATTTATAAACTACAAATTTTCTTTTGTTTCCCTTTACTATATAGATTTATCGATATTTGTGTTTAAATTCCATTTTTACAGTATTTATAGAAGCTATCAAATTGGTTTTGTAAATCTTTTTCAGATTCTGCTACCAGTACAGTGTCATCGGCATTTTAAAATGGCGAATAATTTGAAAAATATATTCAATTTCTTTTCAAACATCTCCTATAATACTAGTATGCCAAGAGATAAAGAATTACATCTCATTGCGAACTTGTAAATTCCGTCTTCCTGTAAAAGCAGGCAATTGGAATGAAATCGAAACAAGTATAAGGAAACGTATTATGTGTGATTGCATTGGTATTGGGGATGAATTTCATTATGTGATGTAATGTATACACTTTTTGCAAATGACAGAAAAATACTGTTAACAAAAGATTTCGCAAGAGCCCAAACATTATTCAGTTTAAGGAGCTAGCAAATACCAAAATATGATAGTATTGAAAACTTGGTAAATTTTGTGAAAAAAAAGTTTTAAATGCTGCCTCCTCTTTCTGAACTACATTCCCTACGATAAGTAAAAGAGTAGGCTTTTTGACTTCATATCATGAACAGCTGCTTCTTCAATAAAAATAGAACTCAGAAGTATTCATATCTTGTGATCTGTCATACCAAAAAAAAAAAAATACCTTGTTAAACTATGCACAATACTCTGACGTTAAAAAGATTGCACAATACTCTAACGTTAAAAAGATTGCACAATAGTCTGACGTTAAAAAGATTGCACAATACTCTGACGTTAAAAAGATTGCACAATACTCTGACAATAAAAAGATTGAACAATACTCTAACGTTAAAAAGATTGCACAATACTCTGACGTTAAAAAGATTGCACAATACCCTGACGTTAAAAAGATTGCACAATACTCTGACGTTAAAAAGATTGCACAATACTCTAACGTTAAAAAGATTGCACAATAGTCTGACGTTAAAAAGATTGCACAATACTCTGACGTTAAAAAGATTGCACAATACTCTGACAATAAAAAGATTGAACAATACTCTAACGTTAAAAAGATTGCACAATACTCTGACGTTAAAAAGATTGCACAATACCCTGACGTTAAAAAGATTGCACAATACTCTGACGTTAAAAAGATTGCACAATACTCTAACGTTAAAAAGATTGCACAATAGTCTGACGTTAAAAAGATTGCACAATACTCTGACGTTAAAAAGATTGCACAATACTCTGACAATAAAAAGATTGAACAATACTCTAACGTTAAAAAGATTGCACAATAGTCTGACGTTAAAAAGATTGCACAATACCCTGACGTTAAAAAGATTGCACAATACTCTGACGTTAAAAAGATTGCACAATACCCTGACGTTAAAAAGATTGCACAATACTCTGACGTTAAAAATATGTTGGAGTTCTTATAGTTCATCTTCGATGATCAGATCCTGCAACAGTCAGTTAGAATTCCCATGTTCAATAACATACCCAAACATGAAACAGATATGGAGGATTCTGTGTTACCTTTTATATCGAGTTCACTGGGATATATATCGAATTGAGATAATTTTATGAATGAAAATGAGTACTGTTAATAGATAAAACGGTGTCTAGAATCACTGTTAAGATTAATGATGGATGTATTCGTGTTCAAATAGATGCAGGGCGGGAAGACTTTGCTGACGTCAACGTGTGTTTGTGTGGTAGGTCTCCGTTATGGTTTGGCTAATATTAACACCGGGGACTTATATAATTATCCTGTTTTACATCGTCGATGCTCAAGTTTATCTTGAGGAGATTTTAGAGAATTAATTTTACCATTCCTATGAAACATTTAACTGGTACCGATGATTTTCAGTGCGACACCGTACACGAAGAGGATGGACATAAAGAAACCTCAAAATTTACGTTTACATAAACTTTTTCAAAAATCTCTTGCAGTTTTTAACTTACTTGAATATTATAATATGGAAGGTGAAGATAAGGAACAGTGATCAATCTCATGACTCCTATAAGCAGTTCAAAAGAGATTTGGGCAAACACAGATTACTAGAGGTGGAAAATTAGTGCGTCAGTACATATAAGATAGTTTTGAAACAAAATATATCTCCATCGGATTCCCTTTGTTAGCTAAACAAATGAAGAGCATGGAATTTGATGTCAAATATTTAGTATTTCACCAAACGATATGCATTCTCTGAAATACTCGATGTCATACCATGTATGAAAGAGTATTGTGTATATATGTGTAGCATAAACACGTTTTGAAAGTTTTGAAATAGATTAACTTTTCTATCAAAACCTTAAAGAGAAACTGCTCTAGCACGACAAATATCGAAACTTCATTACTGAATAATTCAGAATTAGTCTTATTAGAAACTTTTTACTTTTATTTAGACCTTTCTTATTGAATGAAAATGGTGAAGATAAAGAACATTGTTTAATCTGATAGATCCTATCAAGAATACAAAAATATCTTTAAATGAATTAAATTTACCTTAGAGAGATGAAATTATTTGGAGATATCTTCCATGTACTCAGCAATTTATTCTTCGGCATTGCATCAAAATGGCATTAATCTCAAATTTCATTACAACTATATCTACAAGTGTGTGCCCTTAATTTAGCTGAGGAGAACATAAGAATGGAAAAACTAAGGCAGACGCAGTGGAGGATCCCGAAAAATTTCATAGGAGGTGGGTGGAAGCCAAGATGGTACTTTTTTCACACAAAAAGGAAGTTTGCATATCCAACGAATACCACATCGCATATTTGGGCGTTGAATATCGTTTTTCCTGAAAATGTTGTTCTTTGATCTATAGGGCTTACTGGTTTTTTCAATGTTATGGACATACGCGACGCGTTTCCAAAATTTTCTGTAAACTCATCTTTTCGTCTCCTCGATATGAAGAATTCTAGTGTGATTTTTTTAAATAGGTTTATATTGTGGTAATATTACAAAACTTTGTATATCTGCTTGGGTAGTTCAATGGTGCGATCATATGAAATACAAGCACAGTTTCTTTTATGCACTTTTTAAATTCAGTTTACAAAAACATAATGTACAGGAATTAGGTAGGCCTACCTTTAAAAAAGGCCGACTTTATATCAATAAATATCATGGCTTCTCGGCCAGTACACGGGATGTGTTCACATTGAATATTTTGATATATTTTAACTTCTCAATGACTCTTTTAATATCTGATTGATTGATTGAATATTGTTTAACGCCCCTCTCGAGAATATTTCACTCATATGGAGACGTCACCACTGCCGGTGAAGGGCTGCAAAATTTAGGCCTATACTCGGCGATTAAGGCCATTGAGCAGGGAGGGGTCTTTATCGTGCCACACGACCTCGGTTTTTGCGGTCTCATCCGAAGGACCGCCCCATTTAGTCGCCTCTTACGACAAGCAAGGGGGTACAGAGGATCTATTCTAACTCGGATCCCTAAGGGAATTTTTTATATTTGAAGGACATCCGTTTGAACTGTCAGAACATAACCAATCTATATGATCAAAAGTTAATTACAGGAATCTGATATTCTGACATGGCGCACAATCAGGAGTGGATGGAAGATAGGTTTCAGCTTACAGAGGCGGGGCTGTGGACGAAAGGGGAGTAGACCAACTGCGCGCGCCGATCTATAATATCTATATCCAGCAAAGGATATTTGGAGCGCCAAAAAGTCAAATAATTGAAGATATCTTTAATTATTTGAAGACATCATCAATTCAATTTGCTGGATATCGATTTGATAAATCGACGGACCGTTAGAGGTCGAAATATTAAACTGTTTAGATTCAAGTTTGTTCAAATTCTGGTCCCCGGGGGTAGAGTGGGGCAACAATAGGTGTGTATACATGTTTATAGGGAAATTCTTTAATGTTATACTATAAAATACGTAATCGTCTGCCCATACATTGTGCCCTTGTGTAGAGTTAAAAAGTAGCCTTTCCCCCTAGCCATTTGTCCTCCAAAATCTTTGCTGTAAAGCAGCCCCCCCCCCCCCCCCCGGAAACTTGGGTAGCTAGCAGCATTACTCCCACGAAAATATGACTATATACATGTATGCAAGGTGAAGATAACGAACAGTGATCAATCTCATAATAGCGAAATATCTCCAATTTCATAGGTAACTGAATTAACACCATACCTCCCGGAAATCTGGACAACAGAGTATATTTCGTAATGATATTGCAGATCTGCTTACCTGAGAAGGCAGAAACAAAACTTGGGATAAGGTCATCAATTGGTTTATTTGATTTGATGAATTAAGATATCAGTAATTGTTAAAATATCATATATTCAATTACATGCATAGTGTGCAATAATTGAATTAATGATGACATAGGATAAAAAATGGAATGCAATACTAGTAGTTGAATTATTAAGGATACCATCAATTCGGTGTATGGTACAAATATTGCATTAATGGAAAACAAAAAATCTTTATTTTGAATAGAATATGATATATTTAATTCATTTCGGTTTAAATTCCTTTGAAGATGCATCTTATTCTAGAAAATGATCCTTGATAAGCTCATTCATTTAGTATTTGAACGACTGAGAAAAGGAGTTAACCGTTCAATTGTTGTATCAAGGATATTGATAAAATTGCAACCAACCACGTTATGTGTATTGTAGAGGAAGTTCAACTGCTAGTGGTTAGGGTATATAGACACCATTTTAAGGGGGATGGCATTAGCATTAACATAAACTCAAATAAGTGAAGATATCTTCAATCATTTGAAGATGTCATCAATTCATCTGATGTGCGCTACAATCAATTGTAGAGAGCAATTATTCAATTACTGCGCGTATCAATTTAATAAATCTTCGAAATAATTCTTATAATTCAATTGATGCGCTCATCAGATCAATTTTTGATCTCACCAATTGAATTGATGCGCGCAATGATTGAATCGATGAGCACTTTAATTAAATTGGCGAGAGCAATGATTCAACTGCGCAATATCAAATTGAATTGATATCTTCGAATAATTAATCTACCGATAACTCCGTTTACCTGATCAAGATGCAATACTAGTAGTTGAATTATTAAGGATACCTTCAATTCGGCGAGTGTGACCAGTCGAAAGGGGGTGCTTACTCCCCCTAGGCACCTGATCCCACCTCTGGTGTGTCCAGGGGTCCATGTTTGCCCAATTCTCTATTTTGTATTGCTTATAAGAGTTGTGAGATTGATCACTGTTCATTATCTTTATCTTTCATGACTCACTAAATGCCATAGCCAGTTTTCCGGTGAAAATTTTTGAAATAAAATCCAGACCGAGCACGTAGGGGAAAGCCACACTTTTGATAGATTCGGGTGGCTCTATATAGCCAGACTTCTCACTGGGGGGTGGGGGGGGGGGGTCTCACCATACAATACCGGATTGTTCCAAAGATTTTTCTCTCCTTCCTTGCTACTGTAATGTCCATTTATACATGCAACTTATACTGTAATACATAAGAGCTGTCTTTACAATTTTATTTCCCACAACCAGGAACTATCAAATTATGTGAACTCTAAAACAAAACATGGTAATATACTACAAAATTATTTGTAAAAACAAGATGGAACGCAAGTGAATTGTACGTGAAATGTCATGAAAAATTATATATTATTGCGAAACGTCGCGTATGTCCTTTTGGAACGCGTCAATCACGCCCCCTGAGTACGGGTTTATTTTATCATACATTATATAAACCAAAGATAACGTTATGAGTAGAAACACTGTATTGATACAGAAGTACAGTATATATGTTCATAATTTAGATTTCAGTCAATCTCACCCCCGTCGCTAGTCCGAAATATCTGACGTTTTCCTGGCTTTTTCATGATTTTGATATTTACTGGCACGGTAAATAATATCAAAATCATAAAAAAAGCCAGGAAAACGTCAGATATTTCGGACTACTTCCGTCGCGGGATAAGGTGGACGCTGGTAAGATATATAATTGTACATATACGTTTATAAAATCTTTAAAATGATTTACAGTGCAATGCAAGATAGTGTATAATTAATCAACGCCCGAAACAGTACCTAGTTTGTAATTTTCTTGTTGAGAAGTACCAAGAACGTTAATACTTCAGATAAAACATGAAATATACAAAGACGAATCTCGTCTTCTTCCAGTCACATGAGCAATGCGTCCTTGATAACCAAAATGAAAAATATAACAAACCGGAAACTGGAACCAAACATTAGTCAAACTTATTCCTCTCTTGTTTTGTTTTACACCAGTAAGAATTTTATGACACTTTGTAAACACAACATTTACTGTTGAAGTCTAGTACCAACATCTTCTCCCCTGTAGGATGAAGTACAACGTTGTAGGAATACACAATACCAGGTAGATTAATGTCCCTACTCTCGGTCCCTCCATTTCTAATTTGCTTTATTTTGGAATTCATCAAGCAAATCAAAATATTATCTTGTAAGTCAAAAGTTAATCCTTGTGGATAACCACCAGTGACAGAACTCTGAAATATCTCCTTGTTGTTTTGGTCTACAACGACTACTTTTGATTCTCTCATGAAACAATGTTGATCTGATCGTGACGAAGATGACACAAACGGTCTCTTTCCACTTTTACTGTACCGTGAACTGTGATTGATGACGGAAAAGTTAGATGAACAAATCATTCTCTTGGATTCATTAGCGGAGGAGACAGCTGCTGTTCCATAAGAAATGGCCAACATCCGTTCCTTCAGTTGAAAGGTACCGAGTTTGATAAACGTTACACTTCCTGCGACTCTGATCTGGTAATAATCAACATAGTCTTCAAAAGAGACGTAGACTTTATCCATGCAGTCCCCTGATTGACAGAGACCGTACGGAGTGGCCTGACAAGAATGAGTGTGGACACACTCGCCAACAGCATCAGAGATATCATAAACCTTTAGTGACGGAGGGTTCTCTGTTGACATAATGACTTTTGTATCACTAATGAATAGACCATAATAAACTCCTGTGGGCAGATTGATTCGAGATATCTTTTCAAAATTAACTTTCATCCAATCTTTACGGGACATCTCTCTCCTACGTGCAATCTCCGTTTTGTCTGATAACAATGAAACAAATGTGGAAATTTTCTGTAAGGTTTTAGATCGCATTTCAGAAAAACTGACATTCTGAAATGATCCATCGTCACAGATCTGATGAAGGAAATCTGTGTTCTGATGATTGTAATCTTGGACAAAGTCCCAGATATCCAAAGCCCGTAACCGATCAAGATGCTCCAAAATCTGAACACCCATTTTGTGACTTGTGACGAAAATCTGTTTTGTAGATCCATTTTCTCGCACTGTTTGTAGCAGGGTTTTTGCATCTCGTACTGTAGTCGTAAGCCGTTTTATTTCGTCAGAAGCAACCTCAATGTTTCCAACAGAATCTGTGTGTTTCTGTTCAAATCTTTTTAACCACTGCGCATGTGCATTGTCTATCTGCGATTTTATTTCTTCAATTTTCTTTTCAGCATTTGAAATGATTTCCTGTTTTCTGCTGTTTAGTGTGGTTACTTTATCTCTGTATTCCTCCTGCGAATTTTCAAGACTTTCCAGCAGATCCTTAAACACTGTCAGTTTATTTTTAACTCTGTCTTCATCCATCCCTGCTGCAACATCTTCAATCGCTTGTACTTGCTCACACTTTCTATGTTCGATGGCAAAACAGATGCTGCAGCAGAGTTTGTCGTGATCCGTGCAGTATACCTCAAGAAATTTCCCCTTATGTATGGAACAAGGCTCGTCAACTTCTATGTCATTCTTTAACTCCTGTGCATCCGAGAGGCTTAAGATTTTGTGTCCCTGAAGACTGGGAACATACGAATGAATGAATTTGCAATCATCACAGATCGATTCCATGCATGATTTACACCAATGCTTCGCAGTAACGCTTTTGTCATTCCGTTTGCAAAACATGCAGAATTTATGTTCTTCTTTCTTAGGATCTACCGACATGCTCACCATCAGTTTGTTTTGTGGCAAAGCAAGCGCCCACTCCTCGCTTGTAATGTCATTATTTGGAGCTTCGATACGTTTTCTGCACACGGGACATTCGATGGTTTTCAGAGTTTCGTTATCCTTACGCGCTGCCGTACTTGAAATGTACGTTTGAATGCAAGTCTCACAAAACGTATGAAAACATGACAAGTACTTTGGATTTCTCACCTCTTCTAGACATATCGGACAGGGGAATGTGTCATCCACAGGATTAGCACCAGGGGGTCGTGTTAGGGACTCCGCCATTAATTATATTTTGTCTCCAAAGACGGGGCCACTTTACTTTCGGTTCGTGTAAGGGGCGTATGAACTATGGAACTGCGAGTGGAACATGATTAATGAATCATGGATTTCACAATCATGGAGGGAAACGGTATGGACCTCTGGTTTTAGTAATTGTGTATGTGCCTGACTAACAGGCTAAAGTTTACTCGTTCAACCCAGTAGCCTAGTCAGCGTTTCTGCCCCGAAAGTTGGATTTACATTTCAAATATCGAAATAGTTATTGGACGAGATACTACATAAGAATGACCGGAATAAATTTGATTGCACGACGCGATTCTAAACTGCATATTACAAAATGGCAACTCCTGATAGGAGGCCGCGGAATTTAAAATCCACTTCTACACCGAGAAAGTATCATCCATACTCAAAGGTAAAATGAACTCTCCATATTTCCTAAGTCAATGTAAAAAGCTAGAAGAAGAGCTCGAAATGTATCATGTCCACGTGAATATAATTCGCCCCAAAACTTTCAAAACTAGTAGGAATTGTGTTGGTTTTTTTCTTCTTTTTTAAATCTGACAGTATGAATGTTTGTGGACTTTGATTAATCTACAAAATAAAGAAACCAATATTTGAACAACAGACAATATTTAAAGTCCACAAACATTCATACTGTCAGATTAAAAATACCAAAACAAAATTCTACTACTTCAGTACTTGACTCCATAAATGGACTATTTAGATTTACTGGCCTACAATGAAATGTACGTGTATATCATGGACAGTGTTACATTATATAAATAACAAATTACAAAACTTACAAAGAATTTAAACATTGTGACATTTGTGTAATGGAATGCATTGTACTTGTTTTAGATTAATATACTGAAGACTTTATTAAACATGAATGTTGATTGATTATTTTACGTCCCTAGCTCCAAAATACAGTGTACCGTGCAATGTTGATAAAAGGCAGGGTAAAACGAAGTGTGGCGCCATGTCTATGTTTTGACATATGTCACAATATGACTGTGACATAGCTGAATCTTAGGAGTTTGTTTTATACAACAAAATATTTCATGACTTATAAATACAAGCAATGTAAACAAATGGTGATTAAGGAAATGAATATAAATATAAGAAATGAACATCACTTTTTAGCTGTTCTTCGTCAATATGAACGGATTTGGATTTGAGGCAAATTCTCTGTGAATCTCTGTTGGCGCGGGTTTGAATCCCGCTCACGCTGGTAAGTGAGAAAGTTTCCTTGTTTACTTTCGAAAGATTAGTGGTGTTTTCCCAGGTACATGCTATCTGGGTTCTCTTTTCCACCAATAAAACCTGGGTACCACCAGATAACTGAAAAATTGTTGAGTGTGGCAGAAAACATCAATAGAAAAATGTATATGTAATAGAGATATTTATATATACATTCAGTGAAGTTTTTTTTTTAATTCCTCATTTCCTGTTAGACTTCAACAATTTTTTTTTATTCAGCATTTGATACAAAATTTGCTCTTTCAAGACTTTGGCACCATCAAAACAGAAATTTTTACATTTGAAATAATGTTTACACCTGTAACCATGAGGCTACAATCTGATTATGACCTAGAGGCAGTATTCCAGATCACTACTGAAAACAGGTCAGAATAGGAACAAACCTAGAAACGCAGACTTGCAGTTCATTAATGTTTCATTTCATTTATAAATTTGGCTGACTTGAGATTATTTTTAATCTTATTCTAATTTTTAAAAATACACAGAAATAAATCCTCAACTTTTGCATGTATGATGTCAGTGCATGTATGATGTCAGTGCATGTATGATGTCAGAGCAACTTTTATGTTTTATAACGTTACATTGAAAACATTTTACTGAAGCACTTTCATGCTCTCTCCTTCAAATAATAGATCATTTTTGATGAAGAGTCAAATTGAATACAGCTAGACAGTTCAAACATTGAAACAGAACTATTTGGTTTTACAAGGCTGGACATGCCAGTTCCCTACAGAGAGACAACAGTGTGAGGATGTTCAGCAAGATTTATTTACAGAGATGAGGACCCTCGAAATCCTCACTATTTACTCGTAGCATACTCTGGAATCTGACATTAGAGTTTGTGTGGGCTACAGTTCAGTTTTTGTGAATTTCGTTAGTACATCTAACCCTCATTGAAATTCATAACTTTTATGATTATTAAATTTACAAATTATGTACATCCCAACAAATATGTAAACTCGGGCCAGGTCAGTAATATTGATCCTCCATGGCTTCATATGATACCACAGTTACACCAAATCTAACGTATTCTTCCATTTTACTTATATGTTTTACATATATGGAATAATACGAAAAAAAAATTTTATTATATTTTTTATGAAAGAACCTATCTGGTACTTTTTTATTTCCCCATATTAAATTAGAAATTCAGGGACATATAGTTTTTGGTTTGTCTGTAAAAACTTTATCCTTGTCTATGACTTTTGAATGGATGGTGATAGGGCTTTCATATTTCACAATTATATTCCTTTTCACAAGACCTTTCTTTTTGTACCAAATTTTTTGACCTCTTGACCTTGAAGATTTGGCTGTATGTGGACATCATTGTGTCACTAAACTGCCTTGTTTCAGGTATAGATTTTCTTTCTTTCAGCAAATTCGTAAAGGTGTGAATGAAACATTTGACAGAATTTACGCCTGTGTGTATGGACATTGTGCAGGAGATGCAATTGGGTTGCTGACCGAAACACTTTCAAAATCTGAGGCCAGAAAGGTATTCTTTGAAAACTTAAGAATTTTTTCTTACAATCATTCTAATATTAAACAGGTAAATGAAAGATGAGGATTACAGTTAGAAGTACGGTGTATGTGAAAGCTAATTATTGAAGGTGGTGTCTCAAAAGCAGCACACTGACCTTTCCTGACATTGTCCTCTAAACCTTCTGTAGTTATCTAGTGCCTGTAGAGGACAGGGGAGACAACTGGCAGATTGCTAGAATACAGTATGCAGAAATTGATTAGTATTTCAGACATGTAGAAATAAGAGTACAAAGACTGAAGAATTGTCTGTCTTATTGATGCGTACAGGCATTGAACAGAAATAAACCACCAGCTTGCTGTTTCAGAGATACAGGGAAGTATATAAAAGTCTAGAGCTAATTCACAAGAAGATTGTCCCCGACGTACACAGGCGGAAATGGCTGATAGGAGAGTGGACAGATGAATCGGACGTGATGATCCTCATTCTCAGGACAATCGTTTTAAACAAGGGGGAGGTAATTCAATCAGCAGGAGACTGACATGTGTCAATTGGAAAATGCTGAAGTCCCCAGAGGGGAAAAAGATAAAATCAATGAATTCACATTGTTGGAATTTTTTTTTACATTAAAAACTTGCTTGTTTGCTCTTTTTCATTCATCTAGATAAATCTCCCTGACTCTGATTTTTTTTTTCAAACCTACATACAGGTGCATGTTATTAACATATCATTACATGTTTATCACTGTTTATTACCAATTTATAATGAATGATTGTACCATAGTGTCCTTTGTAAAAAATTGTATTTGTTGTTTGTTTTAGAGCTGCATGTATTTAAAGCATGGTTAAAGTAACCATTAAAACTAGATCTTCTTCAAGAAAATAAAACATTTTTCCTATCTACCCAAATTTTAAATGTAAAGTTGGAGCAGGCAAATATAGATATTTAAAGGAGGGCTTAACTTGATATTTATCATGTTTAAGAAATATATTTTTAACTATCTGCATTTTATAATCATGGTAAGACTTTTATAGGTGAATACTTGGTACTTTGCCCGTTGTCTGATGGAATGGGCAGAGCGGGGATTTCCGGAGCTGGACGACGTCTGTGGTAATGGGCTCTGTCCACAAATAAAGGCTGTGATATCTCACCCCCAGTTTTCTGAAGAACCAGAAAAGGTCATCTCTTTATTCTGCTTAATGTTGTAAATCATGGTAGACGAAGGAAGAGCATGTTTATGTGACTACATTATTAACAATCTGACTAAAGTACAGACCTATATTATATATGTAATATAGGTCTTTACTTTAGTCAGATTGACATTATGAATATGATCTATCAGTATGTGTTATTTACCTTGTAAATAGGAATTCTTACTCATCTATAGTGATGAGACGATTGTCGCCGATGATCGATTGTCGGTCATTTAGAGATCTATGATGCTACTAATCAATTACAAAATAAAAATCACTACATCATTGTCCAAAAAACGAAACCAAAAAAAAATGGAAATCACTTCAACTTTTTTCAGATTTTATTTTCTATATGTCACATCCAATAAAAAAAACAACAACATTCAACAGTCAGATAAAGGAGTCTGACTCTGATAACTTTCAGACATTGTGATTATGAATAAATTCCATTACTTGGTATATTGAAATTCTGATTTATTTACCTCTGAACAAAAGAAAGAATTCAAATGCTGTTTCCATGTGTTTATTTTTTTGTCAATTATTGATCGATTACATGTATCTGATTATTTAATATACCGATAATCAATTATGGTTTTTGGTCCGATTGCCCATCACTACTCATCAAGAGTCCTCTTAAAGAGTATCCCAGTGTTTTTCAACAATTATTATTTATCCAAGTTGAAAAAGAAAAAATATAGCATATATCATTTTCAACATTCTAGCTCTAGTTAAATTTCAGTGTCAGGGATTTCCTAATTAAACTGATTAAATGACAAATCAATTTATACTTACCATTAAAATGCCTGACTTATGTATGTTCAGGCCTCAGAGATACTGTGGCGAGATTCTGGGAAACTGAGCGCTACCAACAGTGCCTTGTCAAGGACAGCCATCTTGGGAACTCATCAATACCACACCATAGGGACTGTGATAAAGAACACACTGGACATCTGTAATATAACTCACCCCGACCCGAGGTATGTCATCAAGTAATATAACTCACCCAGACCCGAGGTATATCATCTGTAATATAACTCACCCAGACCCGAGGTATATCATCAAATTATATAACTCACCCCGACCCGAGGTATGTCATCAAGTAATATAACTCACCCAGACCCGAGGTATATCATCTGTAATATAACTCACCCCGACCCGAGGTATGTCATCAAATTATATAACTCACCCAGACCCGAGGTATGTCATCTGTAATATAACTCACCCCGACCCGAGGTATGTCATCAAATTATATAACTCACCCAGACCCGAGGTATGTCATCTGTAATATAACTCACCCCGACCCAAGGTATGTCATCAAGTAATATAACTCACCCAGACCCGAGGTATATCATCTGTAATATAACTCACCCCGACCCAAGGTATGTCATCAAGTAATATAACTCACCCCAACCCGAGGTATGTCATCTGTAATATAACTCACTCAGACCCGAGGTATGTCATCAAGTATTATAATTCACCCCGACCCAAGGTATGTCATCAAGTAATATAATTCACCCCGACCCAAGGTATGTCATCAAGTAATATAATTCACCCCGACCCAAGGTATGTCATCAAGCCTGAGAACATTAGATTCAGGATTAAAAAACCAGCACATGTATCTGTTCATTGTTTTGCAGTACAAATAACGGCTGTTGCTTTTATTAGCCTCCATATTTGTCATAGCTTAGTTTTCTGGACTTTTTTTCCATGCTTTGAATGTGGAGTGTGATTTGCTAATGTATGTTTGCAAATCAAGTTCAAGTTTCATCAAATTTGACTGATTTTTACAAGATTTATCGAGGTTGTTTTTACTACTGGTAAAAGGTACCTTTCCCCTTTGGCAACAAATGGAAATGTCCCCTTCCACAGATAAAAAATCCTCTTCATTTGTAGAAATTTACAAAATCGTGTGAGAATTTTCAAGAAAATCATATTTATATATTCTAAGTCATTTTCTATAATTGTCAGACTTACAATATAAATTAAAATGAGTTATTAATCAATTCATATTCCATGGATGTCCCCCACCACATCCCCTGGAAGCTCATGACTGCATTCTCAAAAATTCCCCTTAAATATGAAATGGGTAGTAACATCTAAATGCTGGATAAAACCCTGTTTATGAGATTTTGTGTTGAATGTAGTTTCTATCTGTCGATCTTTTCACCACTGTTTTAATTCAGGAAAATGAAATTTGGTATGTGGTTATTCAGTGAGTAGATACAGATGAAGTTTCATTTATGTCATGGTTGTCACAAAATGGTAACTGTTTGTCCACTTTGATCAGGACCCATGGACTTGGCACCAGTAGGAGACAAGCATTGTTATGCTATACTTTACAGAATGCTTGCTTATACATCACCCAGTCTTAGATTTCTCAAAAAGAATATCACAAGCTTAATTTTTAGTTTTCTTTTATTTGAGCACGGCACTGAGCGCTAAGCATAGGTCTTGATTTGTGGTACTTCACTTATAGCTGGTAATGTCTCAAAATGAGTGAAAAATTCTCGACGGGACGTAAAATCAATCAACCATGATCTTTATTTGAGCAGTCAAAATTTGAGTGAAATCTCAGACTGAAGTCCAAGTTTCAACCTAAGTCGTTTTTGGTTGTTGAGAAGTCCAGGTCAGGTATGATCATGATGATGTTTGTTATACACTAAATGTTTACTCAATAAACTTAACAGACCAGTGGCATTTCCTCAGTGGTTAGGGAACTTGCTTCATATTCGAGAACTACAAACCAAGAACGGCGTAACAGAACAAGTTCCTGCACATGTACTACTTTCTATATTTGATATTTGGAGAAATGTTTTAGTCTTACAGCTTGGGGCATTCTGTCTGTCTATGTACAACATCATAATACAGTATATTGTGTGTATTTTCTTTATTGAATAGAATCAAGTTTTTGTACATGTATTTCTCTGATGATTTTATATAAACTGTTCTGTCTGTTCTTATCAACTCGACATTTTTCAGATGCCGTGCCTCGTGTGTTGCACTGACGACGACAATCGCCCTACTTCTCCAGAGGAACGACCGACAGGTGAAAAAGAGCGGGAGTTACGACATCGAGGCAGTGGTAGACGAGTCGTTTACCTACGCATCTAGACTCCTGGTAACTTACGAGGAGGTAAATTTCCATATCTGTACAGTAATGTACGCATCTAGACTCCTGGTAACTTACGAGGAGGTAAATTTCCGTATCTGTACAGTAATGTACGCATCTAGACTCCTGGTAACTTACGAGGAGGTAAATTTCCACATCTGTACAGTAATGAAGACATCTAGACTCCTGGTAACTTACGAGGAGGTAAATTTCCATATCTGTACAGTAATGTACGCATCTAGACTCCTGGTAACTTACGAGGAGGTAAATTTCCACATCTGTACAGTAATGAAGGCATCTAGACTCCTGGTAACTTACGAGGAGATAAATTTCCATATCTGTACAGTAATGAAGGCATCTAGACTCCTGGTAACTTACGAGGAGGTAAATTTCCACATCTGTACAGTAATGAAGGCATCTAGACTCCTGGTAACTTACGAGGAGGTAAATTTCCACATCTGTACAGTAATGAAGGCATCTAGACTCCTGGTAACTTACGAGGAGGTAAATTTCCACATCTGTACAGTAATGAAGGCAGTATGGACACATCTGTAGTGAATATTGTTATGATGTGTTCATTTTTATATCCAACAAAGTAAAAGGTACATGTATGAATCGATGAAATTCAAACTGGATTATGTACATTCAAGGCAATGCGGCTGAGGCACAGAAACTTTATGGCCCTAGTCCCATGATCATGCACCAAACTCAGACTTACATGTATGTCTGTAAGATGTGCATTACTTTTGAACTGAAATTTTTAAAGGGGAAGGCAACCCAAAAAATGTTTACATGATAAATGATAGGATTGATTATCTGATAAAGATTTGTCATATTATTCTGTTGATATACGGCCTAAATAAGCTTCAGTACTAATTTCAAAACATTAGAATTGAAATTCCCTCTATCTATAGAGGCTGCCATGATAAGGAACTCTTTTGTTTTCAAGACCACAAAAATCAATACTTTTGAAGTCATGCCGTCTGTTCCGGTTTTGATGAGATTCTAAGATCATCAAAGATGTGCATGTGGTAAATTTCACAAAAAAATAGGTTCATGCCTTCCTGTCAAACAGTTAATTACACCAATGCAAAGGGGAGAAGTGAAAAAAAGTTTTTTCTCTTGAAATTCCTGACCCAACCAAGTCATCTGAAAATAAAAGACTATGTAAACTTTGAATCAATCATTTGCGTAATGACAAGTTGAGGTTCGAGACATTTGTATGAAGAAACGTATATCGTCTGCCTGGTCTGCGACTCAACTGAATCTACACGGCTCCAAACTTAACTGTTCATGACTTGTCAGGTTCGACACTAACGCTAGTTTGGTAGCCCGAGGCTAGTAAATTTTGTCTCAGACTTTTTGAAGATCATTTTTAAGTAGTCCAGAAGACTACTAAAATAATCAGAACCCAGTACGATGAAACAACCATTGAATTTCCTTTCTGTTGTATATCATTGCAAATACAATGGACTAATATTTGATCTGTCTAATTCAAACGTAACCGTGTCACTACTGCACTTAGACCTATACATAATACATGATACTGTGATTCAAGCATATTGTGGATTGATGTGAGAATCAGTAAAATTAGAGGCTAAATGTGGTCATTAAATTTTCATTTATTGGGCTCAAAATTTATTAAAACTGCACAATTTTGCATCTAGATTTAGAAAATTCTCAGGAGGAGGGTCTTTAAGCTAGCCTTTAAGACATTTACTTGTACACGATGTCATTATAGATATCGTTTGCAGTGAATAGTGTCACTATCGAGGTTTTTGCATGAAGAGCCTGTAAATTACTTTGTCAAACTCAAGTTTGAGTTTTAATTCATATATCATTATGCATCACATGTACTCTCAGAGTTACAGCTTTCAATAGTAAATTTATTGATCAACCGTAAAAATTCCTCTCTTACAGGAAATAAGTTTAATGATGTGTACTTTATTTACCATTTTGTAGTCTCACTAATTTCCATAGATTTGCATTCTAGGTGAAAGAGCTAAAGAAAGCAATGCATCCCAGCAATCTAAAGGAACTGAAGTTAGACGAACCAGGAAAGGCGAATTACACGTACAAGACTCTGGGGGCAGGATTCTGGGCTCTACGTCAGAAAAACTTCAGAGAGGCCATACAAGATATTGTATTAGAGGTGCCTATTAAAAGCTTCCTTAATAGAACATTGCTGCAAGATTTATAGTACACAAAAGGTCTGGAATTTTCCTATGTTATGAAACCAACTTAATTTGGCAACACAGATGGAACATCCCCTCACATCTAGTGATATATGATATGTTGACTAATATGGATGTTGATATATGATATGTTGACTTATGGATGTTGATATATGATATATTGACTACGGATGGTGACAAATGATATATAGACTTATGGATAAACTTATGCACCTAAAGTAGCCCCCTGAAAAAAGCTATCACATTGCTGTATCCCCTTCTACTGCATTGTAGTGGTGATGTCTCAATATGAGTGAGATATTCTCACAGGGATGGTAAACATTGTAGTGTTGATGTCTCAATATGAGTGAGATATTCTCACAGGAATGGTAAACATTGTAGTGTTGATGTCTCAATATGTCAATGAGTGAGATATTCTCACAGGGATGGTAAACATTGTAGTGTTGATGTCTCAATATGAGTGAGATATTCTCACAGGGATGATAAACATTGTAGTGTTGATGTCTCAATATGAGTGAGATATTCTCACAGGGATGGTAAACATTGTAGTGTTGAAGTCTCAATATGAGTGAGATATTCTCACAGGGACGGTCAGACATCACTGCAGTGTGATGACAAACATGACAAGGTTTTAATCGTGGCTGGACATTGCTACACAATTCAGACAGTGTCTAGTCTCCACCATATCGCATTTTCCTGCAAGTCCTCTCTAATTGTTGATAATTAAGGATAACTAATTTGATTGACTGTCGACAGTGTGTTGATGTTTGGTTCTCTATATGTCGATAAAGTGTAGCTATAATTTGATTGATTGTCAACATTGTGTTGATGTTTGATGCTGTTTGTAGGGAGGCGATTCGGATGCTAATGCTGCGGTGGGCGGGGCCCTACTGGGCTGTAAGTTAGGACTGAGTGCTATTCCCAGGTCATGGAGGGAGAATCTCGTCCACAAGGAATGGCTGGACACTCTACTTGACAGGTTTATGTTAATTGATTACTAATTGTAGCCGGGTTTATGTTAATTAATTACTAATTATGGCCGGGTTTATGTTAATTAATTACTAATTATAGCCGAGTTTATGTTAATTAATTACTAATTATAGCCAGGTATTTGGTAACTTGCATTAATTGGATCGATTCTGTGAAATCATTGTAGGCAGTTGTGGAGAAGGGTACAAGGAATTTCTCATATTAGTGCATTTAGAGTATTATTGAAATATAGTGAATTTAAAGTAGACCTATACTTGGCCTACGTCACAATCAAATGTAAATGCGGAACCATGCGTCCGTTTTCCGAAATTTTGTATTTTAAAGATGTCGGTTTGATTTTTCCATGACGATATGAATGTCCGATATTGATTCCTTCCAAGACGTTCTTATCAGCTGCGGTCAAATTTTGTATTAAAAAGGGGGGGGGGGGGGCTAAAGAGAATTCAAGCTCTAGAAAAAAATCGGATAGAGAACAGACAACATTTTGGCGGATGACCTCCACTCGGGCGTCCATGAGGTACATTGACGATGCATGTATGCAAAAGTTTTACAATGATCCATGTTCAACATATGGAATTACACAGGCATCAGAAAGTTGGGGAGACGGATGGGAAAGGGGGACCAATTCATATTTCCCCCAGCATCATAATATTATTTCTTTTGTGAGGATCCGGGTTAAAATAGGTCCTCAGTACCCCATACTTATCATAAGAGGTGACTAAATGGGACGGTCCTTCGGATGAGACCGCAAAAACCGAGACCCCGTGTCACAGCAGGTGTGGCACGCTAAAAATCCCTACTCAAAGGCCGTCGGCGTGGAGCATAGGCCTAAGTTTTGTAGCCCTTCACCGGCAATGGTGACGTCTCCATATGAGTAAATCATTCTCGAGCGTAATAATTGCTAATTCAAAACTATGCAGCTGTTGAATCCAAATTATCATGAACAAATATATGGTAAGCTTTTGTAAAAATAAAACTATCAAAATTCGGTTTGTTACTTTCGTTTTACATTCACTTTGTGAATAGCCTCTTCTAGAATGATTTTTTCCCCAGATGAAATGTAAATCTAATCGCAAACCACATGTATCATATTATACTTATAGTTTAACATCGTTCAAATTATTATCCAAGGTTGTAAATAATTATTCAAGCTTGTAAATATACTCAAATTTCACATGTCGTATGAAAATATGATAATGTATTATGTAAGATTTTTTTGGGCGGGTGTGGGGGTGTACTTGTTGTAGAGCTTATTTATAGCTTTTAAAATGATCCGTCAACATGATTTTCTTATGCAAATCCTTTTTCGGAGATAATAATCTGTAATTAGAAACGATTTATTTAAGGTTTAGTCCATATAAATTGGGGGGAAAGACCAATATTGACATCAAATGGCATTTTCAACAGTATTTCTTTTAATATGTTTGGGCTCACAAAGTGTACATTTTGAAAATAGTTATTCAAATTTATTAAAATAAATGATTACATATCATTAAATAATGGGTATATAGTCTATGTTGCTTATTACAGCCCATTTGTTTGGAAAAATAATAATTATTAAGAAAAATAAGAAGGAGGAATACATTTTCATTAATGCTGATTATATATATGTGGATGGGGTACTTACTTTTGAGAAACAATAACAATGAAAATAGCATGTTAACATATATATATATTTTTCAATGTTTGTCTATTACTGGAATATATATCTATCATATTTTGGCAATTTTTTCATGATTGAGTCCATTTAAGGCAGAGTATAGGTCTACCTTAATTTGAATATGTGTGGTGGTCAATATTACAATATGTTTGATGGTCAATATTATGATATAATTCCAATGTTATTTATTACAAGTGTTTTGATTGGACAAAAATAAAGCTGAACAAGAGTTTACACATCAATAAATCCAAAAACGCGATGTATTCATACACGCCTGAAAACAAATAACATAGTGCGGGGAAACTATTCAAATTTTTGCTATTGTTAATGAAGTGAATGAATTGGAATTATAAGAATCAAACATTCTTTTTGAAGAATTTATCGATGTGTAAACTCCGGCCATTTTACTCACAAACTTAACATAAAAGTGCTTCGCACTTTTATTAAGTTTGTGAGTAAAATGTCCGGAGTTTACACATCGATAAATTCTTCAAAAGGAATGTTTAATCCTATAATGTTTGATGGTCAATATTACGATATGTTTGATGGTCAATATTATGATATGTTTGATGGTCAATATTACGATATGTTTGATGGTCGATATTATCATATGTTTGATGGTCAATACTATGATATGTTTGATGGTCAATATTATGTGTTTAATGGTCAATATTATGATATGTTTGGTGATCAATATTATGATATGTTTGATGGTCAATACGATATGTTTGATGGTCAATATTACGATATGTTTGATGGTCAGTATTATGTATTTTGTAGATATTTCGACATCCATGAAGGGCGACATGTGAAGAAAGAAACGACCCTGTGATAGCTTGATGTGATATGATACATTGATAGTTCATTTTACAATATATCAAATATATGGAGTGCAATTTATAAACCTTGAAAGCATGCATTTTTCTCCACCTGTTTTGTTCATATATATGTAAACCTTATTAATTTCAAGATTATTTTTTCACATATAGAACTTTGTATTATCAGCATATACCTGTAGATTTGAAATCTCAAATTCAGAGTGTAAAGTGTTTATGATTATGAGCTTATTTTTTTATGCATTCCCAACAACTGTTTTACGTTTATTGCGCTATGGTTGTTATTCTGTTGTTATGTGGATTATTATATCTGTGATAGGTATGTGGTTACCTGTAATTCAGTTACTCTGTACAAGGTTTTACGAATAGGATTATGCTGAGTCCATGGAAATGTTATTTTTGTCATATCAAAAACGTCAACTATTATTTCAGAAATGGCGTGACATTTTTTGTGTCATAGATTGGAAACTGTTTGTTTCTAAATTCTGCACAACATGGCTTGTTGAATTTGTTTACAGGTACAGCGTGAATTGCAGTGAGCACAAATAATTAATAATTGAATGATGATGAAATTTTATTGTTATTGGATAAGGCCAATTTAACTTAATTAGTAGATTATCATCCAGGGTCACAAAAAAATATGGGTCGGGTGGGAGGATTTTATTTTTTAATTTTTATTTCTCGAGAGAAAAAAAATAATGACAAAAGGCACCACACAAAGTGTTAATCAAGTTAACATTCAAAGAATCCTTGGTAGAAGATATAAAACCAACATTCTGTGACTTTAATCATTCACTCATGTCGCTGGGAAGCAAATTTGTTTGAAATCGTAATTTTTGCGAAAATAAAAAAAACCCAGGGTTGGTCCTTTTTTGAGGGGCGGACGGGAATGATAATCTATCAATTAATTTTAACTGGCCTAATGATGGGCATAGAAAATCTGAAATCTGTATTGTTTTAAAGTTTTATTAAGTGTTTTGATTTGTAATAGTTCTGCTTTTTAACGTTCAAACACTGAACCATAGAAAGGTATCGGGTGGCTCTTTTCATGACTATCTTCCTTAAAACTACCAATGGGAAAACAATATCTGTAATGTTATCCTTGGCCTTGTAATCGTCTAAGTATTGAGCTTACTGGTTTAATGTGTGAGGCTGGTTATCTGTTTGAATCCTGAAGGAGTTTGAATTTTTTTTCAGGTGACTTTCTGCTATAATGATATCTTTTTCACTAAATAAGGTTAACTTTAAAGTTTTCAATTGCAAAGTATAATTATACATTTGTATTTTGCAGTCTCCATCCATAAAAACTTTCTATTGTGTATTATACGTCCTTTAATAGATTAAAGACGGAAAATATACCGCAGTGACAACAACATTTTTCCAGAGCACTATAGGTAATCCTCGTCATTTTTCAGCTGATGAAGAGCAAAGCACGCGATTGGATTGTGTAATCATTGGAGTGACCTTGTTGTAGGGACTCGAGCTTCACTCGCTATTATTATCCGGCAGTTTTGATATAGCGCATTGTATAATTTTTAAAAATTACTTTAAAGTGCGTGATAAAATGATTGACAATTAATTTTTGGAAAACAATCGATGATTAAAAAGATAAAATTGCCGTTTGTTAATATGTATTGAATTTGTACTGTATACATGTATTATATATACAGATCGTTTACATAAATTGGCTATTGGTATTTTGCAGAACGGAACCAATTGTGGGGTACCTTAAGGGGGAATCGACTGTAGAAAGTAGAGGGTTTTAAAATGAAATACCGGACTTTTAAGACCAATAGCCCATAAATTGAAGAAAAAAATATAAAAAGAAGATTGATTTATAAAATGTCCATATGAGCTTTCCAAAAAAATTGAGATTTAAGATTTTAATAAGGTCCATTGGTAAGTCATTCCATAGGGTTGTGGCCGTGTCAAAATGCCTATGGCTGTAAGTTTTTGTACAAACATGTGGCTTCACTATTGTATTATAAGTGTCCTTTAAGTGCACAGTCTGGATTGGCTGAGACACTTTGATAGGTCCTTTAGATATAGCTAGACCACTGAGTACTTTATAAGTATACAAGAGAATCTTTATTATCTTAGTCATTAAATATTTTATGAAAGGACCACTGAACTTTTATTGTCATTGTAATAGGGTATAAATGTTTGTGTTTTGAACTGGTTTAGTTGTGTTGTCAAATCGAACCATCTAATTTCTTGCCTCATTTGTAAAAAAAGAAAATTGATTTAGACTAGTGGGTTGTGTGTGCATTGCGAATTAATGCGTTTTTATCTTGCTGTTATAAATATACATGGAAAGTATTTTGTCAATGATATTATATATGCTGTGTTGTAAGTGAGCAAAACTCCTTATTGAATTGTTAAATCGAAGTAAAATATTTGTTATCAGGAAAGTAGTAAAGAGATTCATTCTTACTGTTGTTTTTTTTTTTTCTTTCATTTATGTATGTTTAAAATTATCATAAAAAAAACAAGAATCTAGGTATTGTTGCAATACATGGTAAAGGTGTTTTTATGATAATTACATGTATACTCAATGGCATACATACCAAGGTGTTCTTCACTAACCATTGGATAAAGACTGACAAAGATCCACATGATTGACCTGTCTTAGGGCATTCACGATGTTAACTGCTATCACATGATTGACCTGTCTTAGGGCATTCATAATGTTTACTGCTATCATTTCTTTTTAGCTCACATGAACCGAAGGCTTAAGTGAGCTTTTCTGATCAAAAGTTGTCTGTTGTCATTGTAAACTTTTCATATTTTTCTCCAGAACTGCTGGATCAATTCCAGCCAAACTTGGCACAAAGCATTTTTGGGTGAAGGGCTTTCAAGTTTGTTCAAAATAAAGGGGAGATAATCACAAAAATGCAAAATTTAGGGTAGGGTCATTTAAAAATCTAATTAAGAACCAGAGGAGCTGACATTTACATTAAAGCTTCCTGACATTCTGTAAAATCAAGTTTGTTCAAATCATGCCCCAGGGGGTGGGTTGGGATCTGAATAGGGGATCAAAGTTTTACATGGGAATAAATAGAGAAAATCTTAAGAACCAATGAGTCAGAAGAGCTGACATTTACATGAAAGCTTCTTGACATAGTGCAGATTGAAGTTTGTTCAAATCATGACCCCTGGGGATAGGATGGGGCCACAATAGGGGATCAAATCTTTACATAAAAATATAAAGGGGAAAATCTTCTGAAGAAGCACTGAACCTGTGAGAAGAGCTGAGATTTACATGAAAGCTTCCTGACATGGTGCCACAATAGGGGATCAAATTTTTACATACAAATATTTAGGGAAAATCTTTAAATATCTTCTTAAGAACCATTGGGCCAAAGAAGTTGACATTTACATAAAAGCTTTCTGACATAGTGCAGATTCAAGGTGACTCAGGTGAGTGATGTGGCCATAGGTCTCTAGTGTTTTAATGATTCATTGCATGTTGGCATATAAGAGTTGCTGCAATGAACACGAAAATGAAAGTATCTGCTCGGGGTTCAAGGTGAGATACTTTTCACATGGCACAGAGGTAAGGGACGTTAACCAAGACTCATAACTTGGAGGTCATTGACATAATTACAGGGGTTTTTTTAACTGAGGGAACTGAATAATGCATCATCAGCACTTTGCGCTGTTATTGTGCACACAAGGTGTAAACCATAATGTTCGAAAATTATTTTCCGGAATTACGTAGTCTGTATCACCAAAGTCTGTATTTAGTTAGTACAATATACTTCCTATCCTGTGGCCGACCTTGCAGCCTCGCAAGTTGCTGGAGAAATTTCCCTTGAAATGGGGGGTTCTAGCAGTACGAGGCGGGTTGAATTTCATGACCCGATGATATCGGTTTGTATTGATATGCATTGTTAACTAAATATTCATAAAACTAGAAGAAGAATACAGTTCGAATTTTCTCATAATTTTTACTCACCTTAACTGAGAGCTGTTGTGAGAAATAAACGTCCGTCGTGAATTTGTCATTAGTTTAATTTTAAAAATTCGTCTTTTAGAACTATTGTGTCATTTTCAACAGTGTTCTTTCCTTCATGCCAAACAGATTCAAAGAAATTCTGTTGTTAAACCAAGTCATGGATTAGTCAATTTAGTTCAAACTTGAAGCCATAACCACAGGGGCCTCTTATCCGCTTTGTTCTCTATTACAAATATGATAAATACACGTGTATTTACTATATGTGTAATAGAGAACAGAACGAATAAGAGGCCTCTGATCCCTAACTTTCAAGGACCAGAATTAGAGGATTAAATAGGTTGGGAACACTTCCCATACAGTGAGATCTTCTCGCTAAATCGCGATTATCCCTCTAGCGAGAGTAAATGTATTCTGAACAACCGAGAAAAACACCCGTGGAGTACATCTCTTCATGTTTCACGTGAAAAAAAGAAAAAATGCTGAAATGTCTGGTACTTCTGCAAATGTATTGATCAAAACAAGAACACTTGTGATGTGCACTGGATTTCTTCCTCCTTCCCAATTACATAGCAACTTTGATATGAACTTGACTGTGTTGCACTTATTTAGCATTGCATGGAATTTGCCATTATTTTTAATAAAACCACCAAAACATCTGTTTATGGTAATGTTTATTTCTCGCTAAAGAGGGATAATCGCGTTTTAGCGAGACGATCTCGCTATAGGGGAAGTGTTCAGTGTTTTCCATTCATTTCATTTGAACAGGCCCATTTAGAATTGTAACAGGCCAGGGGGGGTATGGGGATTCCCCCATGAAATTTTGGAAAATTAGACGCAAAATCCTGCATTCTGAGGCATTTCAGGGGGCAAAATGACCCTTGTTCATATGCCACTTTTTAACCTACATTTTTAAATATATACCAAAGGGTTGAACATTTTTATCTCGGACAAGTTAGTCACAGTGGTGTTAAATACACACCTTTCCGATGTTTTGACTGGAAGAAATCATGTAATGTATTCATTCGACGCTTCATTATTTTTCACTGCCATGTGCTTCTCACGCTCAAGGTGAGAGTTTAAAATATCGTCCAATCAAAATCGCCGTTTCAAAAAGCTCTCGATAAAAACATAAACAAGGAAGAAATATGAAAGATATTTATAGCCAACCAATTGCTACCGCATACTTTCTTTGCAAAGATCGATCGTGTAAATCAACATCACTGAAATTGACAACATATTATTTTTTGATTTTTTTATATTTGAACCGGCCAGAAAATCGTTTGAAACGGTCAATTTGGCCGGCGGCCGGTTCTTAGGGAAAACACTGAGTGTTCCCAACCTGTTGAAGTTTAGGAATATGAATGGATGATAAAACTTTTTTTCAAAAGTTTTCTTTTAAAGATTTTATGACTCGCATCATATTGAATGCAAATATTCCTTGTGTAGATAGTCTAACCCACCCACCCCTCTTCCCACTCCTCCCCCAAGGACTTTACCACAATAATGCTTTCAAGTTTGAATGGAAATGTCTGAGAAATATATGTCAAGAATTTACATAGCTTTTCTAATTACTATGAATTATTTTACACAGATTACCAATGATGTTGCAGATAGAATTGAAAAGGCCCTAGACAGTCCAGATAAACCTTGTAAGAAATAAACTGCATTTGATGTTATTACTTATTATGTTTACATGCTGTCATGCCAATACAACTTACGACAATTTCAATGGAATGACTGTGACTGCATGTTGTGTAATGTGTAATTTTTTGATAATGATCGAGGTGACATGTCATATGAAAACAAACTATTGCACTTTGCAAATGGCCTCATTGGGACAAAGTATTTAATAAATCTAGTGCATGCCTCTTTAAAATGAAAGGGGGTAAATCAGTTCTGGGTTTCAGAAAATCCTAGTACCATTTTAAAAAGGAACCTGTAGATGGAGACAGCTTAGTTTTGTTGTTTTGTACAATTGTACCATGTTGGTAATCACATTTTAAATTATTTTTTTTTTCAGCGAAAAGAAAATTGGTAAGTGTGTCAAGATTTAAGATATTTATATATTTTTGATATAAAAGCATGTAATGAGAGATTTCAGTTCCAGATAGACTGGTGTTATTTTACATTTTTATCCTTTCTTGCAGCTTCTTTGTTTACATGATTATAACCAAACTGTATAGTTTTTATTTTCTAATTACATGTGGATGGATGATATTGTTTTTGATGGTTTTTCATGTCTGTCTGCTTTCAACAGGAAAGTGAAGACGATCTCACCGATTTATATCACAACAAAATTAAAGAACTGGAAGAAAAGGTACAGCAGTAAATTGTTGTTCACAGTTTTCGTGAATTCTGTCCAGAAAAAACTTTAGTTACTGAGCATTAAGAATTTTTTAAGAATATATACTTATATACCTATCATTGCAGAGAAAAAGTCAGTACATGTATATTTAAATTGAATGAATATTGGAAGCATTGCAACTGCATTATTTACTGAATTTTTTAAGATGAATAGTACATTTGAACCTACATGCATTTTGATGCATGTGCATTAATGCATTGCGAAACAAAACATAAATTATGTTGTGTACTTTTTATTTAGAATGCTAAGTTATTAAATGCCAGAGTGGATGAATTTGCACAAGCTGTACAAGAAGTCGAAAAGAAATTCATGTAAGTCAAAGTAGTATTATATTAAATTTGATGCAATTTACATTTATAACAAATTGTATGTAAACATAGAATTAACACCATGAATAAGATGAAAACCAGTCTGATTCAGAACAATATTTTTGTTTGTATTGCAGGAACAGCACGGGCTCCCCTGTTTGTCAGGATCTTCAAGACAAAGTTTTCCGCTGCTACACGGAAAACCATAAAAAGACCCTGCTATGTTCACCTGATGTTAGAGCCTTTTTTGAATGTGTGGAGAGGGCGAGAGCAGTATGTATTCTTTTATTCCAGGAGAGAAGGAATGGTCTGTTTCTCTCTATGTGCTGGGAAATATTCTAATATGTATGATTTCTAGAGAATAGTACTGTACAGTACATTCAACTGAGCTTTTGATGTAACTGGAATTCTGAAAGCTGCACCGATGTGAGAGCATTTTTAAGAAAGAGTTATGCCCCATGAAATGCAATACTCACTGAATTTGACAGCTGTCAAAATGTGTTACATTACCTGATACAACTTTGATTTGAGAATGTTTTATTGTATAAGTGCATATTTTACAAATGGTTTGAACACAAGTTCTTGCAGCTTATGGGGTTCTCACCTGGATAAAGAGTTCAGTTAACCATTAAGTTCTGTCAGCTTATGGGGTTCTCACCTGGAGAAAGAGTTCAGTTAATCATTGAGTTATGTCAGCTTATGGGGTTCTCACCTGGAGAAAGAGTTCGGTTAATCATTAAGTTCAGCCAACAGGCAGAGTGCGAGAATGTCATTAAATTTGTGGGACCCAAATGAAACACTGTACAAATTGTGTATTTCATTGGTGTTTGAATTTTGTGGGATATGGGGTACTCATGAAAATTGAGCCCCCAGGGAACTGACCACATTCCTGGTCTGCGAGACTTTTTTAAAGGTAGTAATTCAAGTTAAATGATACAACAGTGTTGAAATACAGCGAGTCGCTGGATATTATGTATCAATACTGTATATACCATATTATACATTATCGTCTGTTTTATATGCTGTATAGACATAGTCGTTCCTTTTGTTCCCAGTCATATTGTGGCTTGTATTTATAATACATGTACATAAAATATCATCGACAATGCGTAAAACTGAACATAGGGTTCATTATTATATTGTTACTTTCAGAATGCATTGATGAGGAAAGGCTGAGGAGGACTTACATACACATTTCATTAGAACACAAGACATTAGAGGCCTGCTATGTGATAGTGGCATTGATGTTTTAATCGTGATAAACTATAATACAGTTTTTTTGTTCCATACATTATTTCCTGTGTCTTCTTGTTATTTTGTGTAGCGTCAGTAGCAAGTACATGTATATTTCTCAACAAGCAAAATCAAAGTCTTTGGTGCCTTTAAACTGAAATTTCTTTGAAATGAATTATAAAATGGCCATTTACATTCCACAGTGCTTCACCTGCATCACCTTGCCTTTACCATCTTGACAGTCAAGAGTTTTCAGTCCACTTCTGTGGGGAATGGAATGGACCAAAAACCTTTGACTACAGAAGATGTGCTTTTACAGGAAATTAGATATAAGCTTATTGTTGGTCACAGTAACCCGAGTTTGACATATTGACAATGTTCACAGTAAGAATCTTGCTTGTCATTTCTACTTATTGTAGCCCAATTGATCTCCAGAACATGTATGATTTTCTTGTTCTACCCAAATTTTGTGGCCCAACACAAGCCTATGGGAGCTTGATGTTGATCAACCGAATCTCCTACACATGCAATATAAAGCTTGATGTTGATCAACCGAATCTCCTACACATGCAATAGAAAGCTTGATGAAAACGAACTGAATCTATACTGATCAATTTTAGCCTTGATGTTCTTGAGAGATTTAAGGTAGAGTTGCTGAGGGATTAAAAATTCCTCCTTAAATGCACACGTGTATGTTCAGACTCCTCCGAGATGTGCATTTGTTTTACATCTGTAGCGGTGAGGGTTCTTCATGCCTAGGGGGCCTCTGTGGCCGAGTGGTTAGAGCAACATGCTCAAAATCACATGGCCTCTCACCTCTGTCGGCTCGGGTTCGAATCTCGCTCGCGCCGGTAAGTGAGAAAGTTTCCCAGTTTACTTGCGGAAGGTCGGTGGTCTCTTCCCAGGTACATTGTATCTGGGTTCTCTCTTCCACCACTAAAAACTGGGCACCAACAGATAACTGAAAAATTGTTGAGTGTGGCGGAAAACATCAATCTTCATGCCTACGGTGCCACAGGATCGGCCTTGGTTTTCACTCCTAATGCTGGGCATGTAGTACATGTACACTGTAATCGGAAGCATTTACTGTACATGTAGTCCATATTTTGCCCCAACTCCATGAATCTGTCAAAGGTCTGGTCTCCAGCCATGGTTACCAATCAAACCTTGCACAAATATATAAACTTCCATGTAAAAATGTATTTGAAAGATTGTGAAGTCAATATTCAATAGCTTTGGAAAGAAGTGAGCTTGATCTTGGCTAATTAGAAGCACGCTGAAATACTCATAACTCTGGGAAGTGACCCGACAGTTAAAAGCACGCTGAAATACTTAGACCTCTGGGAAATGACCTGACTTTCTCTGGTGTAGAGAGGATTGAATGCATGATGGAGAATATTTCAAGTTTATACTATCCAAAATGTTAGATTTTTTCATAATGTTAATTTTAAAGATTTATGCTCGTTTCCGAATATTACCGAGATCTTTCCAGAAAATACCATGCCCTCATGCTCAATCGTACATCAGGTATCTTAAAGGCAGATATATACACATTTTCAGAGAGCTCATCATGATGAGACTTTGGCAAAGTTAAAGATGCGACAGTAACAACACTCAAAGAAGACGAGCACCGTTTGATTTATTTCAACTCTTTGGACCAATCATTACACACAAATTGGTAACGAAAAACAACCATTAGAGGATGGATTTCAGAATTCCAATGTAAAATAAAAGTCATTAAATTTGCAGATTTGACCCAAAAATAAAAATCATAACAATTAAATTATGCCAATACAATATAGAACATATAGACTATAAAATCATAACATAGGAATGCATTCAGATTCCCCAACAAAATGTAAATAACGGATTAATACTAAAGATTTATATACAACAAAACTTAGCATTCACAACCACCTCTCATTTCAATACATGACTGTTTTTAAAAATATGCAACCTCTAGGAATGAAAATTTACACAGATTAAGTTATTTGTTGTACAGTTGTACAGATAAACAGATTTTACCACGCTATGCGATCGTATGGCAGGTGGAATGAGTAACATACTGAATTCATGTTGTCACAAATCGATCTACATCATGTACTTATTTACTCTGACAGAGAGATTTATTTTCAAAAACCTTAAACTCGTGGTACATTATTGCTACCCATAGTGTCACCTGATGCTACCCATAGTGTCACCTGATCCGACTAAGAATTTATGTATATTTTATTCATTACGCATGTATTCACTGCATGTATTACAAACCATGAATGTTCAGCAACAAGCGAAAATGTCCATAACAGCACACAATAGAGAACCTATACTCAAAGTCAATATACATGTAGACATTTCACAACCTGTGTGGGTTATCCCCCCCACCCTTTTTTCCTTCAGTCATTAAATTTTCAAATTGCACAATGCTTGCCATATGTCTTTCAAAAATTTTTTTTTAATATACACGCGTATATATTTAAAAAGGCTTAAAGAAAATAGAGAGGATTTGGGACTTATTAATCATGAGATTACATCGCTGCAAATAAATAGACAGGTGTACGTTTCTGTGACTGATGAATGCATTTTAATTTCGATTCACTGTTAAAGCATTACATGACACGACTTTCAATTCTGCATTATAATTCACTTGAAATAAATGGCTGCTCCGGAGTGATAAATAGTATGACGGCAGCGTGAGGACCAAGAAAGCTAGGGCTGGATGGATACTGGAAGTTGTTTATATCGCGAATACTTTGGAGAAATCAGCATGCAGCATCCATTGGCAGGAAATTGAAATCACCAATGATACTCTATGAATGACTGAAATCTGCATAAGATAGGAAGTTTTCTGATTTCCGGAGATGCATCTTGTGAACATGATATGGAATTTGAAGTAATATAAAGGTTAATTTTATGAGCAATATCAGATCACGTGTCGTTTTGTAAGCAACATAGGATAACAACCGTCTATAAGATTATTTGAGATCAATACCCTCGAAATGCTACAAATATTTTTATGCTGCGATCGCAAATTTCGATCTACATGTAGGGAGACAGTTTTTTTTTACAGAGATCATGACATTGGAATGAGAATTCTTTACTATATCACACATCGTACTGTACCGGCAGTTACAATCTCTATATGAAGGTAATATACATCCACAAAAAAGTAATCAAAATCGGACTTGTCCATAACATTAACAATTTTTCAGTCTCGGATCAGTCGTGAATGCTGTGTAAAAGGAAAACATTGCCCGTTTTGATTTTTGTCCACATGCACTCTATATTGCTAAATTTAACGCTGGATGAATTAAAACTGACTCCTTGTTCTGGAGTAGCAAAAGCCAGCTTCTGATAAAATTCACAACAGGAAGAAATTGTTTTTCAATGCATGTGGGCAAAAGATTTTCTTGTCAACAGTATACATGTATATGTATACTTCAATAAGTTCATGTTCATTTACTAGCAATGAATGAGCTCATGAACAGGTATAATCGTGCCAGAGACCAAAATAAGACATGCTCGTACTACACGGTAACGCTTCTACACTAATCTAAACTTTTATCTGCATGTATCTTAAAAATTATTCACAACCCAGTTGTCAAAAATGACAATTACAGTAACAGTTGCATACCGTACCGCATCCCAACACCAAACATATAATCAAATACACTGTACAAAAATAAATGTGGATTTCCTTTGAAAATATGTCGTAATACCATGCTTTGAGAAATTTTTTTTAGGAAAATATAACAAGATAAATAATGGGTTACATATAAAATACTTAATTCAGAATTGCACACAACAGACATTTTATGTCTCACAATGGTGATCTCCCTTTCAAACAATGAGGAAAAAAAATAATTAAGGAATACTACAGAACTATAAGAACTAATGAATTAAATTTTTATGTATAAATCAATGATCAATTATGTAAAACTTGAGAATCGATTATTTCTGTGGGGGCCATGTAAATCTCGTGGTTTACTGGTTAGTTTGCCACTTTGAGGACATACCGTACCCACAATAATTAAACCATGTATAGATATGGAAAATGTGCAAGGGGTACATTGTGATGTTAGTTGGTACTCAAAGAGAAGGGTTTTAGCCCCCCCCCCCCCCCCCCAAATGGCAAAATCAACCCTTCCCAGGCAGAATTTTCCAACATAGAAGGGGTACAAACCCCATCATAGAGAATAATGACTTCCGAGAATTATCACAATGCCTTAAAGCTTATTTACTCCACAACGTGCGCCGTTTGGATTGCTTATCTAAGTGGTCAAATGTTGAAGTCTTGTACATTCCTAGTTTGATTCCAGTCCTGGCCCGGTTTTCATTGAAATGTTTCACCGGAAAAGGATTGAAAGGTTTCTTTATAGCAAACAGTGGGGACCTGGAATGACTAGGGGACTTGACTTCACTGGACCAAGACACAGATTTTCCTGATTTTGGGCTCAATTCATTTCCAGGAAAGAACTTGGGAGACTCTGAGTCATCGGGACTGAAAACTGAGCCAGAGTCCGAGTCGGACAAATGTTTGGAAGCATTGGACTCTACACTACAGCTCGACATTTTACGTTTTGACTGTGCGTACTGAGCTAAACTGAGACTCTGCGACATGGTGATGGCCCTTGAATTTGAGTTATAGTTGGTCCTTCTTGACTGTTTATCGCCATTCTGCCCAGAGCGAATACACTTTTCCTCCTCACTTACAGAATCCTGAGAAATACTTCTTTGAGCCATGACAACCACACCATAGTCTTGTTTCTCGTTTTGGGAGGAATTTTCACTCATATCCTCCTGAGAATACTCTGAGGAGTCATCCCCATCCTCTTCTTCCTCCAGTCTTTTTGTCAACTGACTGGAGCATGCTTGGATCATATCATCAAACTCTCGGATCAGCTCCTCTTCCTCAGAATTAGGTTCTACACCCCCCCTAACTCTACAGTTCTCATTGAAATCGTCTATGCTACAGTCACTCGACTCCACGGAGATTTGGCTGTTCAAATCCTTTCCTATTCTCTCATCATCTGGATCTGTACAATCAGCTGCATTATTCACCTCAACTGGCACCTTGCACTTGTCAGGAACCCTATCATCCTCATTTTCATTGACACCATCTTCTTGTTTACACATAAATCCCAGCTCTCCCTGTGATATATTTCTCAACTCCTCCTCCCACACGGAATTCTTTTCTCGTCCGTCTTCTTCCACATTATCGCTTTTATTGTCTTCCCCACTATTGCTTTTATTGTCTTCCACATCATCGCTTTTATCATCAGTGGAATCCTCTAGCTGATTGTTGGTCGTTCTGCTGTCACCGCTGCTGCCGGATCTGTCGACATTAACAGGCGACTCTGTACGACTTGATTTTGTTGTCGTAGTCTCAGGAACAACTTGTCTACCTGGGCAGGTACTCTGTCCTTTCTGTAGAAATTGTGGTACCATCATGACCTTTCCACCCCTGATATAAAAATAATTATTTTCTCAAAATTAAATAATTAAAAAGAATCTATCATAATCTATTGTCATGATTGAATAAAATTGAAATAAAAATATCTCACATATTATCAAACCATTAAGGATAAAATATGTAATTTTCTCTTAATTATCAGACATGTTTACTATTAAAATTTCACTGAACGTTTACAAAAGTCACAGTTCTATTACCACTGGAGGCAGAATTAAAATTAAATATACTCTATAATCACAATAATATTTAATTCATTTCACAAACCTGCTACAAACATACCATAGTTATTGTTAAAGTTTACTTTGAGCTATGTATGCATCTCGAATTATCAAAATTTGAAATTGTCTCAAATAATAAGAAATCCTAATATTGGCGTAAACACGTGCTATCATATACATGATGTAATCCTCATTATACAAGATTGAAGATTTTGTGTCAGAAATCTCTATAAGGCTTAATGAAGCTAAATTTCCTTTACCTGCTTTTGGCATTCTTAACATTGGGCAGCATGGCCTTGCTGATAAATAGATGATTAATGGCTCGTGGTGGCTCTAATTTCGGGGTCAATGCTTTCACTTTGGCCTGCTGCTTGGCTGAGGCGGCTGAAAAATATCAATACCAGTGTAAACATATAACTTGTACAAAATAAATTTGCATTTCCAAAATTAAACACCCTTTAACTACATGTACAATATGTATGTACATAGAATATATATACACTGTGGTATATATAAATAAAAACTTCATCATTCAAAAAATTTGAATTCTTACATTCATTATCCATATCAGAAAGAGTTTTGCAGTAACAACCTGCTGTGATTAAATATAAATAAGTGTGTTGACCTTGTAGCCATGATAACATCAGGTTTTCAATTCCATATCCTGAGTTTCTAGTCTGATAGAGACAACAATTTTCTATATTGACCTGTTACAGAGACATTCCTTTTACCTCCCACCAGGACTATTGCTAGACCGACCTGCTACAAAGACATTCCTTTTACCTCCCACCAGGACTATTGCTAGACCGACCTGCTACAAAGACATTCCTTTTACCTCCCACCAGGACTATTGCTGGACCGACCTGCTACAAAGACATTCCTTTTACCTCCCACCAGGACTATTGCTGGACCGACCTGCTACAAAGACATTCCTTGCTAGACCGACCTGCTACAAAAACATTAGTTTAACCTCCAACGAGGACCTTTGCTATCTATTGATTTGCAGCTATAGATATTAGTTTGCCTTCCAACCAGAGCCTTTGTTATACTGACCTGCTATAATAATGTGAGTCTGTGAGTTTGTGTTATACTGACCTGCTATGATAATGTGAGTCTGTGAGTTTGTGTTATACTGACCTGCTATGATAATGTGAGTCTGTGAGTTTGTGTTATACTGACCTGCTATGATAATGTGAGTCTGTGAGTTTGTGTTATACTGACCTGCTATGATAACGTGAGTCTGTGAGTTTGTGTTATACTGACCTGCTATGATAACGTGAGTCTGTGAGTTTGTGTTATACTGACCTGCTATGATAACGTGAGTCTGTGAGTTTGTGTTATACTGACCTGCTATGATAATGTGAGTCTGTGAGTTTGTGTTATACTGACCTGCTATGATAATGTGAGTCTGTGAGTTTGTGTTATACTGACCTGCTATGATAACGTGAGTCTGTGAGTTTGTGTTATACTGACCTGCTATGATAATGTGAGTCTGTGAGTTTGTGTTATACTGACCTGCTATGATAATGTGAGTCTGTGAGTTTGTGTTATACTGACCTGCTATGATAACGTGAGCCTGAGTCTGCCTCTGTTTGAGCTTGCTGTACTGTTTCTTCAATGAGCCGATGTCTGTACACATCCTCTCCAGATACACAGAGGAGTCACTAGTCTGACTGACGTCTCCCCCCATACCATAGGCCCCCGGACCCACCATGGAGATGTCCGCAGCACTGCTACTTGAATCAAGGTCCGAACCTGTAAGGACAATGTCTTTTATTGAATCTTTCATTTAATCTAAACAGTATTTTATCATGATAAATTATTACAGGACTGGACAGCAGGCACTGCCTATATAAGTCCTCTCTGTAGAAGGTTCAAGGTCATACAAACTTTAGACGTCTACATGGTACAACCTTGACCTTCACAATCTTTCATTGAACTAACAGAAATATTCCTTACCCATAACTAGTAGTATAAAACTAGACGTCGTTCTCTAGCTTTAACTTTGGAATGCAGATAGAACTTAGAGCTTCATTCACGCACACGTCTCAGATACACCCCCCCCCCCCCCCCTCCCTTAATTCTATTTCTTCAAAATGTTTCAATATCAACAGGGCTGTACAATGAGATTGTTTTTAATTTATTAATGAAGTCATTTAATTCATTCTGGTTTATTACAGATGGAACAGCACTTAAAAGCAATAATTCACCACTGGATGAGTTTATTGTTTTGTTTTATAGGATGCCGATTATGTCCTATTAAATCATCACTCCCTGAAAGGAATACCATTCATTCTTCTGACTGTTTCAGGGATGTAACTTAATTCCTCAAAAATCAGAGGAAAGCTGGTCAAAATGGGAGGAAAACAATTGTCCTCACCCTACCTGGAAAAATATCATTTCCTATCACTTTAGATCAAACCCAGAGTGTTTAATATTTTTTTTAATTGAGCCAATCAGAGGATTTCCTCCGAAACCAGGAAGAATGACACTCCTGACTATAGTATTTTGCAGCCACTGGTCAAAATTGATCCTGATGGTAGTTTACTCAACGTACAAAGATTACGGGGATACGGATAATGATGTTCAGCAGGGAGATCAATATCGATTTGGATCAGTGCAGATTCATTTTCAGAATTGAAGAAAAGTGTTCATGTGTTTCCATTCACTTGTGAAAATATACATCATGACAATGAGATGTTCATCAGTGCTCTGAAACGAACACTGGAAACCTGTATTCAAACAAATTGGATAGTCTAACCATCTCTTTCTATCTCTTTCAGTCTTTCCAGTTTTTCTCTGACTGATTGCTTTTTCATTGATATGTAAAATAGACTGGTAGAGGGTAAAAAAAATGAAATTTGTATCTTGAAGTTCAGTAGTTTTAATGAATGGTTGGAAAAGGAAGATTTACTGCCCAGGAAGTAGTCAAAGTCCTGCAAGTTGTGAATACGTTTGTCACACGAGTCTGTTCGATAGAGGGTGAGTTAACTTCGACCAGAGTGAAGAAGGACATACCTTTCCCTCTGCTGACCCCATTCGCTGATGGAATGATTCCTGTAAAACAACTTATGGCTTCAAGGTCATCTTCATCAAGGTCATCCTCATCACTAGGCAACATGTTGCCCATTCCTGATCTCCTGCTGGAGTTTGCAGCACTTGTGAAGGGTCTAATGTTGTAAGTGTATTTCTCTCTAAGCTCTGGCAACTGTTGCATGGGGAAAGGTGCACAGGCGTAGATGAACTGTGTGGGGAAGAAATAAATTACAATTATAAAAATGTTTCAACACTTGTTAGTGAAATTCACGCTGCAGAGTGGAGCATCACATTGTAACTGGCCTTTAAGGTGACATTCCCTCAAGCATGCACAAACACATGCACACGTCACCATGTGTAAGCAATATAAGCTTTTAGAAGATTGTACATGCTTCATGAACTTTTAAAATACCACAATGTAGTTGCTGAATTTGATGCAAATGGAAAACTATATACAAAGCACACAGAAGCACACAATGTCTTACTTTGATTAAAAGATCGGCATTGAAGATTCTCCCCTCCATTGTTTCCTGAGTGAGCGCACCCATCAGTGAGTAGAACTCATCTGCACTGCCTGCAGTCACTATCCTCCTGTAAAACAATACATTTATATAATGGCATAAGGTCCGAGCTTTTGGGGATTTTTCTTTTATGTGATTGTATCTACTAAATCTTTAATATGATACTTTATTTCTAATATTCACATTGATGACTGATATAAATTCTAAAACCACATCTTGTCCTTTAGAAGCTCAGTTACAGTAAGATTTACATCCGATATTAAACACGATTCTGTTGTACAGTGTTGTATGTTATAGGGAAAGCATTTTACACAGCAGTTGTAAATATCTACGATCAATCATCATTCAAAAATCAAGAACATGACTGCAAAATAATTCAACACTCTCATGATAACTACAATTGGTTTTTTTCCCCCAAAAAATTAGCTTATGTAACATGAAATTTAACCAGTGATTGCTTTACAAAACAAACACTTGGCAAGTCTTCCCCAAAAGGACGGAGCAATTTCAAGTAAGATTTCAAGCCCTGTAGTTACTCGGTTAGTTTTCCCCTAATGGTCAGAGCAATTTTTAAAAATAACATTTCCAAGCCCTGTACTTCTTTAGTGAGTTTTCCCCAGATAGACGGAGTGATTCTCCATAACATTTCCAAGCCCCGTACTTCAAGATTTTCCTCCAGATGGACAGAGTAATTTCCAATAAGATTTATCTGAGTTCTGTACCTACTTGTTTTTACCCCCAGAAGGGCAGAACAATTTTAAGTGAGATTTTTCCGAGTCTTGTACTTACTTGGTGAGTTTTCCCCAGATGGCAAGAGCAGTTCTGAGTAAGATTTCTGAGCCCTCCAGTAAGATTGAGTCCCACACCCTGAGTACGATATGTTTCGGCAGACAGGTGGCAAACAGAGTCAGGAACCACTGCATGGTGAAGACGTTAGTCAGTGGAGGCTCGTAGCTAGCCCCTGTAAAGTCAATGAAGACGTTAGTCAGTGGAGGCTCGTAGCTAGTCCCTGTAAAGTTAATGAAGATGTTAATCAATGGAGGTTCATAGCTAGCCCCTGTAAAGTTAATGAAGATGTTAGTCAGTGGAGGTTCATAGCTAGCTCCTGTAAAGTTAATGAAGACGTTAGTCAGTGAAGGTTCATAGCTAGCTCCTGTAAAGTTAATGAAGATGTTAATCAGTGAAGGTTCATAACTAGCTCCTGTGAAGTTAATCAACATATCAATATATAAAAACCTTAATACAAACAATGTCTTATATATCTTAACAAGAAACACTGTATAAAGCATAGCAATTAAATGCCAGTATATTGATAAACATGACATCTATGTCTGTCTATAACATACAACAATCAGTCTGTCTCAATGTCTGTCTAGTATAGTATACAGCCTGGAAGTTATAAAACTTTTACCACACTCATACTCAAACTCAGTCAAGTTTGTTTTGAGTACAACTCTGGGCAAGCTCCCTACCTGTGCAGTTGTCCTGGGCAGCACTTTGTAAATGGTCTAAGTGTTTCGAAAGCTTTGGAAACGTCACCCTCAAAAGGTCGCGGAACACTGCCATGTCAACCGACAGGGCTCGTAAGTTGTGGGCATAGTAGCCATCAGGCAACACGTGGTCAATCAGGTAAATCATCACCTGTAACAACAAAAGCATGGTCAGTCAGGTAAATCATCACCTGTAACAACAAAAGCATGGTCAGTCAGGTAAATTATCACCTTTAACAACAAAAGCATGGTCAGTCAGGTAAATCATCACCTGTAACAACAAAAGCATGGTCAGTCAGGTAAATTATCACCTGTAACAACAAAAGCATGATCAGAATTGCGGTCATCTCTTCCTTCCCTTGTTTGACCTTGACTCCTGACCCGACAGGAACACAGCCTGCAAGACTTCCATGATATAGGACAAGAAATCAAAATACTATTTGACACAGCAACAAGTAAAACCACAGGGGCTAAGCCCGTTCTGGGCCCGAAATCTTTAATACCATAAATATCTATATCATAAATAACTATCAGAGTTCGGGCCCAGAACGGAGTTAGCCCTTGTGAGTTAAGTTACTCAAATTTTCCTGGATAAAGTGTAAGATCAATGTACTGCTTCTCACCAAGCACCCAGTGCTTCTATTGAATGTAAAGGGACAATGTAAGAAAAGATCTTCATTTGCTACACAAGTCAGTGGTCTTGAAGAAGAATTTCTCCGAGTTGTGACGTTAATACTAAATAATATAACATGCACGCCAGCACTGGTACACACCAGTATAGAATGAGCCCTAGAGAGGTATATTTGTACGATACTGAACATTACAAATGGACTGATGTCAATAAAAGCCAGGCAATTCAGCTGAACATTAACAAAACTCCATCCTAATAATCTGACACGATCAAATATGTACATGTAACAAAACTCTATCCTAATAATCTGACACGATCAAATATGTACATGTAAAAAAAACTCCATAATAATAATCCGACACGATCAAATATGTACATGTAAAAAAAACCATCCTAATAATCCGACACGATCAAATATGTACATGTATACACAAGTAGCCTCAAATAAACACTATACTGCAATTGTCTAAAAAACACATCTAAAATGGTACATGAACAATTATAAAGTTTTCCTCGACATCTAAACACTGAAACATTCAAAATTATCATAAACATCTAACACTGAAACATTCAAAATTATCATAAAAACTAGGCCTAGAGAATGAAGGAAGCAATTCTCCATTTTCAGCAGCTATTTGAACTATTGTGTGTGCTGCATATAATATAACATGTGTAACTAAAAAGACAATAAGTCTAGGTTCCACAATGGCTGTCTACGCAATAACTTTGTGATTTTCGGTTTTGAGGAAGGTAAAAAATGAAGTGGGTGGCCATTTTTAAATCATTTTGTAGGGGTGGATAAGAGTTAAAGGGACTGATTCACGATTTTCCCCAAAATTTTGTTTTTTACTTTTGATGATCAAAATCTACTGTCTATTGTGTTTGAAATATTTCACATGAAAATTAAGGTCATATATTATCACAGAAGCTCATTTTAGAGAGTTTATTATTTGTTTTGTAAACAAACATTGTGGTATGCTATTGTTTACAAAATTTTCAAAAGAAATGGATATCGATCTAAGTTTATTATACCTTTCACATTTCAAGCATTTTTGGAGTAAAATGTGTCATCTAAAAGTTAAAATTTGTGACTATGCAAAATTACGAAGCATTATATTATAAAATCAATATTTCATTTGTTTGTTTACATAAAAAGAGTCGAGTCTTTGTTTACATAACACAGATTTAAGGCTAAAATATTGCTTTTATTCTGGCATTCAGAAGGTCAAAAGTTTGGCTGTCAACATTAAATGAGTTATATTTTTAAAGTTTAACATCAAAAATTAAAAATATTTTTATCAAAAATCGTGAACCAGTCCCTTTAAAACAAAATTAACACAATTAAACTTGGTTTTGAAAAACAGCTAATCACATGGTCAACTCTTGATTATAAGTTAAAAAATAGAAAAAAAAAATACAGGGTTAAAATTAACCATAACAAGCATGCCAATTAGCTAGATTAAAAGATTTTTCTTTTTCAATTTTATCAGCAATAAATATTCTGCTCTCTTATAAAATAAGTCTCTCTCTATTCACCCTTCACACTGTAGATTTTAGGATCTCATCCAAATGATAATTAAAAATATAATACCTCTTGCATTATTATAGAGTTTCAAATTCAATACATTTTTTTCACATTCTTTACTGACATGAAAATGTATCAGCTGAAATGCAACATACATTTCACCATCGCTATGAATGAAGTTTATTGACCGCTCGAGTGCTATCATAACTAGATGAGATTTTTTAAAAATTCATTAAAGATCTCATAGAAAGAATAATTATCCAAAGTTCAATAAACAAAACATTAATGAACGCCAACACAAAACCTCTTGACTGGAGATAAAAGCTTTTACTTGTACATACAATATCTCATGTGGTATTACGTTCCTTTGATAAATGCCAAATATCAATAAATCATAGTTACAGAAAGAATATTAGCAGACCCTTCATATTGCTGCCTAGAACAACAAACTCGCAAACTAATTGCATGTTATTGTAAAAGTCGATTCCGGAGACTCTTCTTCTCCCCAAACATAAACGTGTCACTTCCATCTATTTACTTATTCTGCGTGATAGTACTGTGCGGTCAATATTCCATTGTGCATATAGTCAAAACACATGGACGGTGGGTATGAAGACAAGCATTTGCTTACATCATTCAAACATTCTGAGTTGCTGCTATTTCTATCTTCATGTTGTTTTACCCACCCACTGGTACTTAATACAACACAAAGTATAAATGTATACAACATTGTTAGTTTTTCATCTTAATCAAATTTTTTAGTTTCTTAAAAGAGGCATTATCTTCTCTTTTATGTGTGTGTGTGTGTGTGTGTGGGGGGGGGGGGGGGGGTTGTTAGGGTGTGTGTGGGTGGGGTGGGGGGGGGGGGTGACATCAAAACACGAGAGAACTGAACTTTTAAAATCTTCCCCTAATTTCTAACAAACTCCATTTTACAACATTACAGTCACATATGGCATCCTTTTTCACCTGGAGATCCCATGCTATAGATTACATATAGATATAAAAATGAATATTCACTAGCTATGTCATTTTATGCCAAGTCCATATCTTACGTGAATATAGTTTTTTATCCTAGCAGTTATAAGCGCAGCACTTTGGTGATATTCAATATACATGTGATCTCTCAAGTTGCGAATGTCACACAAACTTCAGCGTTGCAGAAAAATCCAATTTCCTGCCAATCTTCCAGAGCGCTTGGGCCCCGTCACGGAGCCTCTTCTGCTGATGGATTATCCGTGGGTATGATAAAAATTTGCATATTTGGCAAGAATGCAATCGTCTCAAAACATCACTTTCTCCGTTCAATGCAGACTCATCCAATCAGACACAATAAAAAATCATAGACTTCTATTCTAATTTCATTTTTTAAAAAAAGGATTAGAGTGACTTTTTATTATTTTTTTAAAAATACCCATAACTTTGTAGGGTTATCAGGGAGTTGCGTATATAAACTCTACAACTTAGTAAATTTATACCTGCATCTTGTGTACATTTTCCTAATTATGGATTAGCTTAAACAGACAGATGTGTGCATGCAAGTAAACAAACAAAAACAAAATCTAACAAAACTATAAATGAAAAAAAGCAAGAGGCCCACGGGCCACAGCCTTCACCTGACCAGTTACATTTTCCCCATATAAAAAATCAAATCACAATTATGGCCCTACCCAGTGGTCATACAAATAATGACATGATCAAATATATGTACATATAGTGTATAAATAAAGAACTTTGCATACTGCTTTGACATCTAGTCCTTACCGTTCTTGAGAAGATTTTCAAAGAATTTTTTTTCATATACATGCATTTCTATGTGACATGTCCTCTACTGTGGGGTGACCTTGACTCCTGGGGTCATTACATAAACACATGAATCTGCACTACGTGTGGATGCTTGCATTTACTGTATCAGTTTCATTTACTGTATCCAGTTTCGTTCTTAACCCTTTCTCTTCCATAACAGGTCAATTTAATCTGTAGCACATAAACACAGGACTACACCATTAGGAGGCCGTCTTCAAATCTTTGAAAACTACGGGCTTAAGATATATGATTTATATTTCATCAAAGAATTTTCCAACATAATTGTATGTAAAATTTAAGAACCCCTGTTGTGCCCTTCCCCTTTCAAGACCTTAGGGAACATGGTGTGTAAATACTTAAATCTATAATATAAAAGGGTGCTTTCATTTCCATTACACATACTGGGGTATATAATTTTATTTAGAAGATTATAAAGGAATTTTCCTGTTAATTCCTCTGTGACATTTTTAACCCATAACATGACCCTGCCCTGGCTTTAGGGCATGGTGTGAACAAACTTGAATACATGCATATTAATTTGACATATTGTACCATTGAACCCTCTCTATGGCACCTCCCTGAACACAGAGGTTCTCAAGATTTCCTTGCTATGCAAGAACAAACTTGAATCTGTCATAGGAAAAGGACTACATATCACTGTCTTGTACCATCAACTTGTGGTTCTCACAAAGAGGATTTTAAAGATTTTTGTGTAGATTCCTAGGTGAAACTCCCCCTTTATCACCACTACCACCACCACTGTGACTCTGTCCTAGCTCTGGAGATGTAGGTAATTCAAAATGGCTTGAATCTTCATTTTATAAGGAAAATAAGCAAATTATGGCATTTGTGGTGCAGTGGTTTTTAAAAATAATTTTAAGCATCCTAACCAATCTTCACTATTGCTAAATCATATCATATTGGAAAAGAGTGTCGTCCTTGATTTGAATAACCTTGAATCTCCAATTCCAAAGAAGGCTTTGTACCAAGTTTGGTTAAAATTGGCTGTCTGGTTCTTGAGAATTTGAAATTGTGAAAGTTCACAGAAAGCTAACTGAGAGGACACAAACTTACGATTAGGAAAGCTCACTTAAGGTTTAATAAAAACCCAAAACAATAACAAATTGCTGTCAAAATAGATAATGTAACATCTCTGTTCTACATACAGATGATTAACTAACAGAGAGAGTTTCCATGGAAACTGGTTCCTTTCTGACAGGTGACAGAGAGAGGTGTTTAATTCCCTGTGAATCTTGATGTGAGCCTACCTCTGATTCCTCACCTTCTGATAATGATGGTAACTCCTATCTCTGTTGTTGACACATAAAGACGTATACCATAACTATTGATTTTATGATAAAGCTCACATAGTCGTAATTATTAACCGTTAGTCATTCAGCTGAATCTGTTTCATCCCACATATCTGATAAGTTTGCATTTAGGATGGATGAACTTGTACTTTTTGTTTACAAACTCTACCATGATATTGTTGTAAACACTAGATTGTGTTTTATTCTATCACAATCCTTCTCCGTCTTTAAATTAATGAAACTTCCCATAGAGAATATTTTCCTTGCCTTCAATGGATTGTTAATGGTAATTTTTACTTTCACGCTTTGAATATATTTCATTGAAGTTTAAGCTCTTGGAGTTAGCAATGACATCAACATAATATTATAAACAGACCTTCACCCCTCTGTGTATTTACTCTGTGTCGTGAGTTTTACAAATGAAGGCTGTCTATATGACCGTTTAATGCTAAATATAACCATCTATACCAGCAACATGGGAATCCACACACACACCCACCGCCCCCACCCAGACATCAATAAGTCCTACTGTACACTTGAGTGCTCATCCATGAAACATGTTTTACTAGTTTCAATTTATGAGCAAGATAATATATATCATACGAAAAAAAGTCACATTTTACAGCAGTGTGAAAGTATCTTATGTCTCCGCTACAAGAAATGGGACAATGCAGGTATCTGTACCCATGTATTAAAAAATCATTAATGTGTGGCTTTAGCTTCCATTCATATCTTCATGCTATATTGATTCACTTGGAAGATTAGCGCAAATAAAAACGAACTGTGAATATCATGTCGGTAAATGTGACCATAGTGATGCTCCGCAAATAAGTAAATAGTTCAAGGTCGCGCAATTACCCAAATCAGTTGCTATCACGTTTTCTGCCTACTAGCCAGGTAAACTCTGAAGCATAATTCAAATGACTTCTACACAAGAAATGACACTTGAATTTTCTGAGGTGTATGTATCAAAAAACAAAATATTTTTTTGCATTCCAATACGCCAGTTTGGAGATACGAACTCTTCTGTATAGGAGGTGCATTTAGTGGAACTTTGAATGCCTAAGTGGGACAGAGTGGATATACAGCCAACGAGGAACACGATGAAATGTATTAAAAGCGGCTTCTCTTTAAATATGTAAATGTGGGAAATACTAAATACTATCGAAAGAAATGTTTTACCGAAGTGGAAACATACAAGCAATGTTATATTTGCAAGAAATATCTTGGATATGGTATTTATGACCAGCAAAATAACATGATAGGATAAGAATTCTATGTATTTAATTACTTCCTAAATACTTATCACTTACTTAGTTTGTGTATCAGTCGAATTCGGGTTATTAAACAGCGTATGAGAAACTTACTGAGTATATTCACTTACGCTATGATGAATATCTGTCCCACTCCCACGTGTAAACAAATTCTTTCGCGCCTTACTATGTACAAGAGTTCTACAAAGGGAAATAACTCGGACGTATCTCGAAACTGGCGTATTGTAGATCATGACTAAATCTGTATAGATATAAAGACAAGCTTATGAATCAAGGTTAATTAGTGCTGTAATTTAAAAATATTTGAATTTGAAATATTTACAAAATTTTATTTCAGTGACCCTACCTTTCCAGATCATTTACTGGGACCTGATTTTCGCAAATAATCAATGCATCAATAATTATACTAGTATATAAATAGATACAAATTTATTCATGATAAAGTGTATATTATGTTCCTTCCTCATATTTAATTCCCAATTTTCTTTACTGTAAATTTTTCATTGATTTCAGAGCAAAAGCAACAAAAGACTTAAAAAAAAACTTCTTGATTTTATGACAGGTTTTTGTTATGTGTTCAAAAGAACCGGGATATAAATTGCATTTTCATGCTAGGTCTGGTCTAGAGAGCAGGAATAATGATGTTTTTACAATGAAGAACTACCCAAATGGTATTTTTATAGCCTATTATTTTCTCTAGCAGTTGTGACTTTTCGAACAGAGTTACCAGCAATAGCCTGACAATAATCCAATGAAGACAGATCTACATGTACCGGATTCTCACTAAGCCTGCCAGTCTGCATCTCATCTCTTTTATCTTTAATTTCCAAGAAGACCCGAGACATTGATAGATCTTCGTACTTTTTGAACAAATTAGGCAGTACCGAATATGATGCATGGGTCTATTAAACTACTCTAACAATGCTTAAATGTATCATTAGGTAAACTAAATGCTGTCAACATGAGAATACATTTCTCACTTCATGAGGAGGCTGAAAAGCAGCATTTAATTGCTATAGTGTCAAATTGCTTTTCTTCGTACAACACAGCCAGCCACTCCGACTCCCAGGTTCTAATAATGTCTGCATAATATTGCAACTTACAATTCACACAATTACGACATCATTTCGCAAAATATCCATTAAATAAAAATCAATTAACATTTGACAGTAAAGTCAGAAATAAGGACCGGACAGTTGACGACCGGGATTACGTGTTACCTTTAACGCATCGTCCTCCTTCCTGTCCATCACCTCCAGCAACAGAGCAGCTATCACATTGAATCCCTGACAATAGCCAACACTCTTGTTCCATCGCGCATATCCCAGCAACACCCTCTTCAACACTGCACGGTCTTCGTCATTTTCCTGTCCACTGAAACCACTGCATCCTGTTCGATGCAAGTCCTGCAGGGGAAAAACAAGTGATGTATGTTCAATTATCAATGTGTTAACAGATACATCTTATTAAAGGAGGTAAAAACCACAGACAACAGTAATGGACGATGAGTTTGAGACAGAGAGGCACCTGATCCCATCTCTGGTATATCTAGGGGTCTGTGTTTACCTCTCTAATTTGTATTCCTTAAAGAAGTTACCAGATTGATCACGGTTTCCTTATCTTCATCTTTCATCGTGTAAAACTTGTGTAATAAACATTTCAAATTACTTTATTTAGCAATCATTATATTTTCATATTTTCTGGTATTTATTCTTAAACTACTTTTCAACACAGAATTGAAATCATACACCAATGATGGCTGGACAAGATGCGCTGTTAACCGACTTTGATTTGCAATGACATTATTTCACGATTAACATGATCAACTAGTGATAAACTCGTTTGTGGTGAGTCTCAACCAAACTAATCTTGAATACAAGACACATTACAGGACCGCCTTGTGAAGAAAAATATTCCTGACGACAATTAAGTTTCTCCCAAACTTCGTGAAAATTTCTCAAATGCAAATAAAAGTTGGTCTAGTACAATGCCATTTCTGAAAATCTTCTAGCATAAACAGAATGATCGCCACATAAAAACAGCAATGATTCATCTATTATATGGAATCCTTGAAAGTTTAAAAAGACATTGCCTATTTTCATTGCCGTTGTGATAAATAATGATAAGATCCTTTGGAAGAATTAGACAATATTCGAGGTCTTAGCAACTCCACTTACTTACCGTGACACAGCAGTCAATTTAAGGTAGCTCACTACACTAAAGCTTATACAACTCCACTTAGTTACCGTGACACAGCAGTCAATTTAAGGTAGCTCACTACACTAAAGCTTATACAACTCCACTTAGTTACCGTGACACAGGAGTCAATTTAAGGTAGCTCACTACACTAAAGCTTATACAACTCCACTTAGTTACCGTGACACAGCAGTCAATTTAAGGTAGATCACTACACTAAAGCTTATACAACACCACTTAGTTACCGTGACACAGCAGTCAATTTAAGGTAGATCACTACACTAAAGCTTATACTCTTTAGGACACTACATTATACGTCACAAGATGGCAATTTAAATGTTTTGTGAAAGTATTTATTTTGATTTATTTGCCTAACATCGCAGCTAAGTGGTAAAAGTATTGGGCCGGTAAACCGTAGATCTTGATTCAAATCACTGTATTAACTCACTAAATCACTGGCATGAGAAAACCCACTAAATCACTGGTATTAACCCACTAAATCACTGGTATGAGAAAACCCACTAAATCACTGGTATTAGATAAACCACTAAATCACTGGTATTAACCCACTAAATCACTGGTGTGAGAAAACCCACTAAATCACTGGTATTAACCCACTAAATCACTGGTATTAACCCACTAACTCACTGGTATGAGAGAACCCACTAAATCACTGGCATGAGAAAACCCACTAAATCACTGGTATTAACCCACTAAATCACTGGTATGAGAAAACCCACTAAATCACTGGTATTAGATAAACCACTAAATCACTGGTATTAACCCACTAAATCACTGGTATGAGAAAACCCACTAAATCACTGGTATTAACCCACTAAATCACTGGTATTAACCCACTAACTCACTGGTATGAGAGAACCCACTAAATCACTGGTAATAACCCACTAAATCACTGTATTAACTCACTAAATCACTGGCATGAGAAAACCCACTAAATCACTGTATTAACTCACTAAATCACTGGTATGAGAAAACCCACTAAATCACTGGTATTAGATAAACCACTAAATCACTGGTATTTACCCACTAAATCACTATTAACTCACTAAATCACTGGTATGAGAAAACCCACTAAATCACTGGTATTAACCCACTAAATCACTGGTATGAGAAAACCCACTAAATCACTGGTATTAGATAAACCACTAAATCACTGGTATTAACCCACTAAATCACTGGTATTAGATAAACCACTAAATCACTGGTATGAGAAAACCCACTAAATCACTGGTATTAACCCACTAAATCACTGGTATGAGAAAACCCACTAAATCACTGGTATTAGATAAACCACTAAATCACTGGTATTTACCCACTAAATCACTATTAACCCACTAAATCACTGGTATTAACCCACTAAATCACTGGTATGAGAAACCCCACTAAATCCCTGGTTCAGTGGTATGAAAAAACCCACTAAATCACTGGTATGAGAAAACCCACTAAATCACTGCCTGGTGGGTAAATAGGATAAAAATAAACCCATGTCCAAGCTAGTCCTTTTCATGTTTATGTTTGACTGAATCCAATCTCATATGAAGGATTTTCTAAATCACATTTTAACTGATTACAGATAAAGAACATTTTACTGAGTGTATCATGGATACTGGAGAGAGCAGCAATAAGATTCAAAAGTGTCTTCGTCCTCTTTGATATCCATGGTGTACGATCAACTTTCTTGTAATCGACGGACCATGACCTTCTGGTTTTGCGAGATATCTGTACAATAAGAAGCTCTGCCTCCTAGATGTCAGCTAGTCCATCATCAGAACCCACGGATTTTCTTTCCGTTAAACTGCATTCAAATTGTTGAATGCAGTTTAACGGAGAGAAAACCCATGGGTACCGAAGATGAGATGTGTCGAGGTTTATCAAATGAACAACTAACAAGGAAAATCACAGGACCGTGACGTGATACAAATACATGTAACCGGTCTAAGATATTCAATTAAGTCTGCATTAGAGAATCTGAATGAGAAATAATTTCATGGAAGCAGGGATGTACATGTGTCTTATTTCAAATTGAATGAAAAAGTAATAACACAGGAACCCTCTCCCATCCTGTTTTACCTTGACGATTTGAATCCCGAGGGAATCATCATCCGGATTGCTCCTATCATTGAATGCGAATCGGATTGTCTTGGTCCAATCAATGCACTGCTCTCGTATGTAGTTGTCAGCTAGACTTATCCAGACCTAAATCACACAACAAAGAATCCATAAAAACCGGGTAAAAAAAGGGAGGGGAAAAAAACCTAAAATCAATCATCAAAAGGATGTTGTCAGCAATTTTAGTTTCAATTCTACAGAAACTTTTGAATATTTAATGTCAGTTTATCACCACATCATGCAGAATAGCAATTTAACAAGGTATTATATAAAACTCTGTTGTCTAAACAATGCAGACAGAAAATGTCAGTTTATAAAAATATGCAATTGTGAAGTTGTATTGTGACAAATCTGATTACCAACTTAATAGACCTAGAATAAAGCTCAAAATCTTTCATTTCACAGAATATGATGAGTTAAAAACTCTTGTATACTACCAGTTAGATTAGTTTAAAAGTTTCAACCAAGGTTTGAAGGGACATTAGCTGTGAAACTGATGGCAACCATTGTTTATTTCTAAAAATCTCTAAATGGCACAGGAATATATATCAATGACTAATAAAAACATTAATTTTGTAAAAAAAAAAAACAAGAGAAACCCAAAACTATGTTAGATAGTAAAAAAATATATAAGGAAGAATTTATTGTCTTGCAAGACAATGATTATTTAATCACCAAAATCACATATTCCTAGTTATGTCTGTTTTGAAGTTAAAAAAGTGTTAACAGGCAGATCGACAAGCTAAAAACAAAAACCAATATATTATGTTTCATCAATACAACTGGGATAGAAAAAGGGAATATTTTTCATTGGTTTAAAACTGCTTTCTCTCAGTAATTGTATTGATATAAAACATGATTTAATACGACAGAGAAGAAAGAGAAATGATAAAACAATACACAAAGTGCACTGTAGCGATCAAGCTTTCAACGCTGTCTATTCAATATTGACAAAATAATTATACTGATACTGCTAATTAAGAAATTCATGGTTAATTAACGCAACCCCAAAAAATTGTATTGATCTTCCACTTTAGTCTGACAAATGAAACCTCGATCAGAACAAAAATACCCAATTCTTGGCAATTCGACCAACAGAACCGATCTATTCATATGCATTAACATCCACCAATAATTGAATAAATGCTGGTAACATTTGTCAGACGAAAGATGCCCGAACAATAACTGCATCCTCCGTAACATATTCATTATCATCATGCTAATTTTTTAAAGAAATTAGGCAAGGAAATTTGAGTGGGCATTCTACCATTAAAACGTTATATATATATATTAGGTAAAAAATGAATCGACATCTGTCTGCAGACTTCAGATTAATGACGTAAACATGATGTCTAAAAGACCCAAAAGACACTGATGACATCTATTTTTGGCATTTATTTTAATTTAAAAGATAACGTACAAAAGCTACAAGAAAAGTTGACTTTTATGTACATGTATTAGCAACATTTATCAACTGTGATACTCTGTGACCGTGGAAAGTTTCATTACGGATTATATTTCCGAAATATCGAGAGCTAAAAATCATCAACGAAATTCAATACACTATAAAAATTTACCTTGTAAGTCAGTGCATATCAGTGCTCTCAACATTAAAGCTGTGAAACTTAATCAACCCCGATAAAATCAAACAGGAAATTTTAACGACATAAAAGATGGGGGGTGGGGGGCCGGGTGTACAGACATCATTAGTTTTGGGTTGTTTTTTTTTTAGTTACCTGACTAAAATACTGTACAAAGCTAATTATTTTTTAATCTAAAATAAACATTATTGAGTTTAAAATTCAAGAAAATAACTTTGAAATATATAATTGTTCAAAAATTAAATTGAGAAAATCGAAGCTTAATTTCTCTTAAAATTGGTGAGAAAACATTTCTTCTTTGTCTATACATTTTAAAATTGGTTACAGTAAACTGGATATATATATATATATATAATCAGCAAGGGGTATTGAGGACCTATTCTAACCTGGATCCCCATGGGAATTCATTCATGTTTAAGATTAGATGGATAGTGTGTGGCAAAAAGTCTGTCATCATTTTCTTTTTCTCCGATATGATTTTTTCCCCCCCAAAACCCAAAGGAATTAATACGAACACTATGATGAACAAAAGTGTTAGTTTTCTGATAATTTTCAACAAATTTTATCAATTACTGAAAATATGGAATGATAATTGATACCAGCTAAATATGCTGTCCAATATAATATCCCTATTAGTAGTTCTCGGGGGGGAGAATTCAGACTATCTCTGGTCGATGATAAAAAAAAAATTCTTCAGAGAGTTGCTGTACAGTTCTGCAGCTATAGTTTGGCCCCTACCATGGCTGCAGACTGAATTCATACTCCTAAGGTTTCACAAAAAAATATTAAAAAATACTAATGAATATTATGAAATAGAGCAATAGACTTCTAGTTTCAATTACAATTGATATGATACAATCATGGATTTAACATTTAATTATTTCTTTAATTCGTATCAACTCGATACTTCGATGCTTTCTATCAGATCATTAATGCAAATATAATGATAGACACTTCAACAATTATAATTACTACACAAAGCCTAAAAATTCAGTTTATTGATTATGAAAATTTAATAATTAATTCTGTATGTATATTCATGGCTGATATCAAACAAAGATTTTTATCGTTAAACCTAATTAAATTTCAACAACAAAACACCCAAAATAAATATATAGATTAATTTTTTAAAATACCATCAAAGCCAATTAAGCTAATTTAAAATGCAATATGCATTCAAATAATAGCTAGGTTGATTTTACATGCAATCAATTCTTCAATTCGGGAAGTCTTTGAAGTTTCAGTTCAGTGATGCAACACACACTACTAGATGTGTGTAGATCACCTATGACAACATTAACACCTGTACATGGTACCCTGTTACACCTGTACAGTTTATTGATTTCTTATTCTTTCCCCATCAGGTTTTGTATACATTTCTGAATTCAGTGACATACAGTGTAATTACATCTGATCATTAACAAATGGTACGTATTTAAATACCGTATAACGGGTATTTTCTGTGGGTGGAAATTTTTGCGATCCGATCCTTAAAAGATATCAAACTATATTCTGTGTTTTTAATTTGTGTGGTTGCATTGCACCTATTTCAATCTAATATATGTATCGATATATATTTTTGGCGATTATTATTTTTTGCGGATTTTTCATATCCGCAAAAAATAGACAACTGCAGAAAATACCACGTCTACAGGAAGCTAAATCCTTCTTTACAGCTGTTCGCTTTCATAAAAAGAAGCTCCAAATTAACTTTGAAATATACATCCAATGTGTGATGGGTGTCCAGGTTACACAGTGCTTAGTCCACACACAAAATAAATTTGTATCTGCAGAGTGTAACCCACTGACCCATTCATTTTGCCGCCTACCCAAATCTCCATTTTAATACAGTTGTCCCTAATTTCTAAATTGATTTAATTATATATCTGCAATCTTAATTGAATCACAATTAAATAGATGATATTTTATGTACAGATATGGCTGTTTTAGAGTACATGTATTGAAGCAAAAAGGGTAATTTGGATCAGTCAGACTTCATGTCACATAAAATCCTATTCCTGAAAGCTTCATATTGTAAATGGACATATATTTTATCAACAAAAAATTACCACCTACTGCTTCTAATTTTTTCCTGGCATACTCCATGAGTTTAAGACAAATCATCTGAACTGAACTGAATTTATTTCTCATCATAATTACAATTCATCACAATTACACAATTGTATACAGAAATTTAGTACATGTATTTCATATGAAAGTGATGGCAATATACAGACCTACTAGTTGGGTTTTTTTTTTGGGGGGGGGGGGGGTACTCCGCACCCTCAATAATTGGTTAATCCACAGACTATAAGATGAGTTGTATGTGAGAGAATATAGTGGTCACTTGCCCTGATATTTGTGCAGACTCAGGTCGCTGCCGGGCTCAACAATGACCCCCTGAATGAACTGTAAAACAGTATATTTTTTAAAAATTGTGCAAACCTTTTTCCTAAAGCTCTCAGGAATTCCATGAGGCAATCTGGCCACTGCTCTCATGGCATCTTTCCACTGGTCAAAGGCGGTCTCTCCCGGCGGCGGGTCTAAACTAAATCGGATCCGTGTGTCAATTCCTGCAAAATAGAAACAATAGATAAAAAGAAAATTGGAAAAGTCTATAATGCACACAACTTTTATAAAAATCAAATCCAGATTTAAAGGAAGAAGCAGGTAAATATTTATTCTGGATTATCTTTGATCAAAGACAAAGCCTCTCAGTATCTGACCAAAAACAGGAAATAAATGCGTATACATGTATATGTGTGGGGAAGGAGTACTGCTAAGGAGGTATTGCTTAAATTTTTTTCCCTATTTTATTTCATTTTTACTTCAGTCTATGTGAGAAATAGTATATTTGTTGTCAATGTTAATGGTGTTTTTGTGGCTGGGTGGGGTGTTATACTAAGAATAAGTCATTCAGTGATCCTGGTGTATGTAACACAGTCTGTTTAATGTGTGGCTGGGTGGGGTGTTATACTAAGAATAAGTCATTCAGTGATCCTGGTGTATGTAACACAGTCTGTTTAATGTGTGGCTGGGTGGGGTGTTATACTAAGAATAAGTCATTCGGTCCTGGTGTATGTAACACAGTCTGTAACTGTTATATTGTCTTTAACTCATTATGTCACATTTTCTGTGACTGCAGGTACAAATAAAAACAAAAAGAATTCTGACAACAGTAAGACACTTAAAAAAATAAATAAATCATAAAATCTGATTTTTACCATCTATATAGGTCTAAATTTTCATCCAAAATTGTAACACAAAAAATTCAAAACATTTGCAACCAATCTGAAGCAAAAACCCTATATTCATCCAAGTACACCCCCACCCACCCCACCCCACCCCCGTTACCCCACCCCCATTTTTATAGCACTTATATCGTAAATTAACTACATGTATTAAAATGTATATAATTTAATAAATTGAAGAAGCTTTCAGAAATATACGTAAAAATATCAGTTAACGTTAATTTCACCACTCTCGATCCATTTAATGATGATGACAAAAATTAGTCCAATTAAATCAACTGCGTCAATACCGCACTGACACGTGACAATCAAACACGCCCACACGAAGTGACGAGAACACTGCAATTATCATCACCATTTCAATCATTGATAAAATTCTACGATCTCCCAGGAAACTGAAGCCAGCGCGTATTAATTCCAGTCAAATGAGTATCTTAAAATAACTCCTGAGACATGAAAGGCTTAATAAAAGGCATCAATCAAACCAAATTTTTCTGTGTTTTCATTCAGTATTTTATTTTGGTGGCACAGATTGAGATAACATTCTTCACATTCTAGTACATTTTTTAACCCAACCTATTTTCACATTATCATCCCAGCTCGACTTCGATTTATTTCCATATAGGGATATTGTGTGTTGAGAAACTTTAATAACGTCATCATTAAAACAGTGTTTACATTGTCAACATTTATGGCCAATAGAGAAACCAATAAAAAGACAAACAAACAAAACATGGAAATTGAGAACAGTATTTATATACATATCGTAATAAAAAGCTAAATTAAATAAAAAAGTAAAAGTCCTGGAAGTGTTGATATTTCTTAATATAAATTCACAATATTTGACCCATCTTCTGAAGTTCAATATAACACAACGGAGACTCGCCCCACCCCCTTCTACTGGTCTAGAACAAACCGACCTACCTCCGTTTCCAGACTTTCTCCTTTTAGGTGAAAATGATAACTGTCCAATACTATTCAGAAATCCAAACATAGTGTTGTATAAAAACAAAAATCACAAATATGACCCTAGTAATGACTCCATTGTCGGTGTCTCCCGTACTACGACAGGTGCACGGTGATATTCAGCTTAGATAACGATGCCTTCATAACCCGCGGTCCCCAGGGCACGTCTTTGATTTAATTCATTCACTGTCCACAGAGATCGATAATTTCAACGTGTCTATGTCAATAGTGATGATTACCAAATTCTTAACAAGAAATCCTTAAAATCCTTAAAAAATCCCCGTCGGTTTCAGAAAACAAAATACCAGGGAAAAACACAAGAATCGTTGAGAAAGTTGTTTTTTTTTTTGTTTTTTTTTTTATTGTCTTTTATCGGTCATATTAAAGAAGAAAAATAAAAAAGCCAGGTATTTTCAAAAAGTAACGACATTTTGTATAACTCTTGCTGCTACACCGTGAACGTCACATTCCACCGAGATAGAAATCACCTCAGGATAACCGCTCAATCTGTATGCTAATGGTGCCGTCTCCCGGGGAAAGCCGACCCACTCAAAAATTGGAAAGTGGAACCATGAAGACCATCGATTCTGTTAATACGGCACAGCGTGATTCCCTCTGTTTTCTGCTGATCTCGTCTAAGACAACACCGAAGAGGCCAATGATCCCTCGATTCACTTTAGTATCAATAGATTTGCTCTAAAACTCCTACATTCAAGTCACATAATAGTAATTAATGTTCCTAAAGATATTAGTTTTCGAAAAAACGAAAATATCTTTTTACACTGTTTATCTATAAATAACGGTCCATATCTTATTCTCACCTAAAATTCTCCTTCCCTCACACATCAAAGAAAATAATAACGAAACAGATAAAATAACACAATCAAGATCGATACGCGCAACTAAAGGTCAGAACTAAAGTTCAATATCGATATTTTCTCCGAAGATCATTTATGGTATACACGCACAGCATCATAATACAGTTATTCCCCACTAAGGCACCCCAAACCGATCGCGAGTCCAGCTTCCTGAGGTGGAATAGTCGCTCAATAGAATTATCACCTTTCTCTGCCAGAATTTCCGATAATGACGTAGGTTAGGAAGGGACTCATGTTGACTTTCTCGGGCACAATTTTCAACGGGCGACATTAATAGTTTTATTTCTCCTTGTGCCTTTGATAGACACCCACATTTAATATTGGTGTTTATTTGGCAGACCCCTTTCAAGTGAAATATTCCGACAAACGAGAGTAAAGACAAAAGTAAATTTACGCGGATCACCTGCTAGAATTCACAGTACTCTGTAACGTGGGTTTTGTTTTTTAATTTCTAGACCAGAATCGAAAACTTCATGAAATGAGTGGAGGCATTAACGACCGCAGAGACGGGAATGGACACGCTATCCAAACGGACGTTGTGTTTGAAGTAGATCGACATGTGAGTACTATTTTTCCTGTGACGAATAGTTTTATGAATTAAAAAAAAAATGGAATTGATAGAGGTTGAACGACCAAAAAAAAAAAAAAAGTTGAAAGACGCAAAAATCTTGCAACAAATTACATTTGCTGTCTTATACAGGAATAGAAAGACTATGTATTATTTACATCCGAATTAAGTGTATAATCAATTTATCTGCACACAATAGTTACTTCCATCAGTAATCTATCTACACTGTCTTATGGAAGTACATTTCTGATTCTGTTTCACATGATTTCGATATTTGGGGTCATTTTGATTTGGTTTTGTATGTGTCTTTTAACTTGTTATAAAAAATATCTACCAACTTGCCGGTATTTGGATTTCAAACAATACCATGAAATGAGCCACATGACCACACATTGAAATAAGGGGATTATTGCAGTGTGTTTACTGATAAAGCAATGGATGCTCATGTACTAAGT